>NW_007377946.1:86132-118048 GCF_000475195.1 Diaphorina citri | reverse complement strand
AAGTGAACGAAGTCCTAAATCCAAAAACCAGGGCCTCCGTTGGTTTGAAACCGCTATCCAAGAAATATTTTACATCTATTTTCAAGTTACCCGGTTTCGAACCTTTACTGATCTTTTTTCATGTAGAAAAAAGTCAGTCTATGTGCTGATCTAGGAAGGATGATGTCAAACTTACCTTGCTGTCATTCTCATTCATGATGTCTTCGGTGTCTATCAATTTGGTTAGAATATCAATCTTCAAGATTTTAGAAGCAATGACAAGGTCTTTCTGAATGTTGGCTTTGAATGAAAGAACCCCAGAGTAGATGAAACTGAAAACAAATGATATTGAAAATTGAATAATGTGCCATTTTCCAAATATTTTTTTTTTCTTTTTTTTTTTGCCACTTTGGCAAGTGTATTTATTTACTTAAGGAATCTATGTATGTTGAATGCCTTATTTTAGTACCCTATCTATGAGTAAAGCTATTTTTTTTCTTTTTTAAAACATGAACACATATTGTGTCTATTTCTTTGCTTGATGGGAGTGTCCCAAAGAAACTGTTGGGTTTGCCCTGGGTGGTAACTGAGAGATTACTTACTTCACAATAGGTTCCATCAACTCTTTCCTCAATTCTGGGGGCAAAGTGACTGAGTGAGAGTTTTCCAGGTTAATCTGGATGAAATAATTGGAGCAAGCATTCATGACTACACTGTGGACCTGTAAAACAAATATCTCAATAATCCAGCACCCAATGTTTATCTACCACGCTGGCACCGGTCGCTCTGCGTATTTATAGGACATAGCTACTCATTTCCCTCACGAGGCTGAGTGAGCCCCGCAACAGCCAGTCAGAGGATCAATCATTTGCATGATACAAATTTTCTGACCCCGCCGGAAATCGAACCCAGGTCTCCTGCGTGCAAGGCGAGCGCAGTGACCACTACGCCATGGGAGCTAACCATTCCGGCAGTATAAGCAGGGTATATTCTATTCTAGTTCGTGGTGATGTGCATAACTAATGTAGTTAGGTACCTGTCTTAAGGATAGGTTTAGGGGTCGTTTACCTGTCTTAAGGATAGGTTTAGGGGTCGTTTACCTGTCTTAAGGATAGGTTTGGGGGTCGTTTACCTGTCTTAAGGACAGGTTTGGGGGTCGTTTACCTGTCTCAAGGACAGGTTTGTGGGTCGTATACCTGTCTTAAGGACAGGTTTGAGGGTCGCTTACCTGTCTTAAGGACAGGTTTGGGGGTCGTTTACCTGTCTCAATGATAGGTTTAGGGGTCGTTTACCTGTCTTAAGGACAGATTTGTGAGTCGTTAACCTGTCTTAAGGACAGGTTTGGGGGTCGTTTACCTGTCTTAAGGAGTTAAGGATAAGTTTGGGGGTCGTTTACCTGTGTTAAGGATAGGTTTAGGGGTCGTTTACCTGTCTTGAGGATGGGTTTAGGGGTGGTGGGTACACTAGTGGCGGAACTGGGGATCGGGGGCGGGTACTCGTCAAAATCATCATAATCGTCATCGGGCAGAATTTCATCTCCCGACATATCATCCTCGTGAGCCACCACTGATTTGATCAGCTTGATCTTCTTACTATCCGTCACTGCCTCGGCTGATTGGGTTACACGCTTCAGAATCTGGGGGAAAAAAAGTGTACCTTGTAAAAACTGAAGCTTGGGTTGAAAAAGTACATTAGAACCGAGTGGGCCCAGCCAGTCATGGAATCAATAATTTGCATGATACACATTTTTGACCCCGCCGGGAATGGAACCCAGATCTCCCGCGTGCAAGGCGAGTGCCAGTGACGACTAAGCCATTGGAGCTGACGCATTTGGAAAATAATTAAAATCCACAAGTTAAATCTTAAGTTCATTCGTTCGTTGAGTCTTTCTTAGAGCGGGTTTTACCAAATCAGAATTGAGAGCTAGATTGATCTCAATTCTGATACATTCCTCGAGCTTCGGCCGGAGGAGACTTTTGTTCTATATTTGATAAAGAACCTCTCTGCAAAGTTTGGTCGACTTGGGACGGAAACTAATCTAGGATTAAGCTTCAATCCAGAATTGAGGAGTTGCAATTGGAAAAATATTATTAATAAAAGGTCGATTCCTACGTAAAAAGTTGTGAAAAATCCAAAGACCTTGACAGAGACATTGACGGCCCACCCATTGGACCCCTTCTCTTTTCATCTCTTTCCCGTAAGCTGGCGAAATTCATCTCTTTCCCGTAAGCTGGCGGCCTAAGGTTCCGCGATCATAATAGAATTCGCTCCGGTTTCCAACCTTGACAGAGACATTGACGGCCCACCCATTGGACCCCTGCGGCCATTTCTAACAACCTTGAGTGACCTTGGGATCTGGTTTATGAACGGAACCGATCTATTGTCGCGCGCCGACCCTTATGTAATTCCGTACCGGTGATATTATTGTACCGTATAGTACGGTGTTGTCCTCGGGTATATGCTAGGTATATTCTATTCTATTCTCATTAGGACTTTATTTACATATGTAGACAGAATATGTACGGAATACTTACAATGGAGGAGTTGCAATTGTCACATTTGATGTGACGTCATCGCCTACGGGAGCGTATGCCGTGACGTCAAACTTAACGATTTACCTGTATTTTTTAAATCGATTTATCTCGGTATCTAGAAGTCGTAGAAGAAAAAGAAAAATTCCGTTGGTCCTCATTTTTCCTGCTCTATGACTTTGAAACATCACCCAAGTAAGCGCAACTGATCGATTGAGACCAACTCCGACATCTTAAAACGCGGTCTTACCTTTTCATCTGGTTTAACAATACATTCGGATTCATAGGACAGAGGGTTGTCGAAGTCGGGGATATAGAAATAGGAAGAATTGGGACACGCGTCTTCCGGGAGTTCGAAACGGGACGGTTTCACATCTTCGCTGTCTTCGGGACGGGACACTGACGTAGAGGCCCTGTTGAATGAAATAGCTTAGAAAATACCCATTGTCACGGGGACAGACAGAAAGTACAGGGTTCGATGCCTAAAAGTGTACTCGTTTTTCATTCAATAGCAAAATAATACTTCAGCCCAACCTTTAGGGCTGTTTGCCCCGACACCTAAGCCTTAGAGTGGGTAATTCAATGGGTTACTTTCTGGTGGTCTTGTTTGAACCAGCACCCAGATGGGGGAAGTATTGTGTCTCTTCTCGCCCATCTGATGAGAGGAATACCACGGAATGGACATACTACGACACAGACCACACGAGTTGTTACGAAACAAAAACGGCGTTGAAACACTAACTTTTGTTGCAAGCCACACTAATGTTGCGAAATAACGAGGAACCGTCCGTTCAACCATAAGATTTGGGAGCAAAAAACACTCAGATTTGATAGGTCACACTTGTACTTTATAAGCACTTTTGTGATTTTTCAACCTAAACACTAACTTTTTTTGCAAGCTACACTAATGTTGCGAAATAACGAGGAAACGTCCGTTCAGTGATTTTCAACCTAAACACTAACTTTTGTTGCAAGCTACACTAATGTTGCGAAATAACGAGGAAACGTCCGTTCAGTGATTTTCAACCTAAACACTAACTTTTTTTGCAAGCTACACTAATGTTGCGAAATAACGAGGAAACGTCCGTTCAGTGATTTTCAACCTAAACACTAACTTTTGTTGCAAGCTACACTAATGTTGCGAAATAACGAGGAAACGTCCGTTCAGTGATTTTCAACCTAAACACTAACTTTTGTTGCAAGCTACACTACTTAATGTTGCGAAATAACGAGGAAACGTCCGTTCAGTGATTTTCAACCTAAACACTAACTTTTGTTGCAAGCCACACTAATGTTGCGAAATAACGAGGAAACGTCCGTTTAGTGATTTTCAACCTAAACACTAACTTTTGTTGCAAGCTACACTAATGTTGCGAAATAACGAGGAAACGTCCGTTTAGTGATTTTCAACCTAAACACTAACTTTTGTTGCAAGCCACACTAATGTTGCGAAATAACGAGGAAACGTCCGTTCAGTGATTTTCAACCTATCTGAAAAAGATGTAAGAAAGGGAAAACTTACCCTGGTACAGTACTTCTTTTCTTCCAAAATGGTAACCTGTGAATAAAGGAAAAATTAAACTGTAAGTCATAATATTATTGTCCAAAAAGAATTAAGGGTAGAGAGAGTTCGATTTGGACAACATTAGGCAGAAAAGAACTAGCCATAAGGGGCTGAGTGTACCCTGATCTTGAAGTACAGAGCCGAAAAAAACTTGGATCCCGCGGGGCAGGACCTTCAGTTAGCAATCCTCGTTTGATACCCACTCACCTTAACATACATTTATATCCTGTGTCGATCCATTTATTCAACGGGTCGATTCACGAGGCCTCTAAACCACACTCTGTCCAGGTATTTTTTCTCGTTCTCGATTCTATCTAGATCTTCTCCTCTTCTTCTTACATCAGCACTAATCATATCTCTATATCTCATTCTGGGTCTACCTTTTGGTCTCACACCATCCACTTTTAATTCAAACATTTTCTTGGCAATGCTCGCCTAGCACCCACTAAAATAAAAATCATTAAGTTCAAAGTTTCATTGATTTAAAATTCACAACTCACTTCTATCACTATCACTATGAATATCACTTACTTTTTCATAGCCATTTTACCCACTCCCCCACTCGTGGATGGGGTGCTGGGTAGGGAGCTGGATCCTGTAGATTTGATCACGCTTGACCCGGGGTGGGAACTTGGGGAGTGAAATTTGGTAGGGGTGTCACCCGACGAGAGAAAATGGCGCTCCTTAATATGGGCGTCCTCGAACGGGATGGTTTTGTGGGAAAAGGTCTGAAAAAGATAAAGGGAAAAGGTTTGATAGAGAATGGACCTGTAATAATAATAACAACAACAAACAGTGGTACACCTGTCTTTGCCCAAACCGTCCATTTCTTGAACTTCAACCCAAGGAGACTTTTGTTCTACATTTCATAAAGAACCTATCTGCAAAGTTCGGTCAACTTGGGACAACACGACAAAATATGAAAAAAAAAAAAAAAAAAAAAAAATACCTATAACCCTTCTCTTTAGAAGTAGGTCCTTGTGCCTTTTAATTGATTTATTCTTATAATAAATACTTGTTTATTTCTAGGTATTTGCTTGACAAAAACAAATGTATCATTCAAAGATTAGTCCCATTCACAGAGTATTCTGAATCATCGGTAAGAAGAGAAGGCATTGTTGCTCTCATCAAGAACTGTTGCTTTGATACAGGTAAGTCTATTGGTGCACTAGCAAACTGAGTGCTAAGTTCATTTAGTTGAAGTACATATAGAATTTCGTCCTTAATATATTTTTAGAATTTTAACACAATAATGTTTGTAACCTACCACTGGGGTAAAAGGACATGGACTACCTCTACCTAGAGAGGAAGGGAAGGTGCTTCCTAAGTGGTTTTCCCTTAACCCCCATATTTATCACTTACCAAATATGGTGATGGCTGTATCGTTCCATTTATTCAACGGGTCGATTCACAAGGCCTCTAAACCACACTCTGTCCAGGTATTTTTTCTCGTCTCCGATTCTGTCTAGATCTTCTCCTCTTCTTCTTACATCAGCACTAATCATATCTTTATATCTCATTCTGGGTCTACCTTTTGGTCTCACACCATCCACTTTTAGTTCAAACATTTTCTTGGCAATTCTCACCTAGCACCCACTAAAATAAAAATCATTAAGTTAAAAGGTTCATTGATTTAAAACTTGAAACTCACAACTCACTTCTATCACTATGAATATCACTTACTTTTTCATAGCCATTTTACCCACTCCCCCACTCGTGGAGGGGGTGCTGGGTAGGGAGCTGGATCCTGTGGATTTGATCACGCTTGACCCGGGGTGGGAACTTGGCGAGTGAAATTTGGTAGGGGTGTCACCCGACGAGAGAAAATGGCGCTCCTTGATATGGGCGTCCTCGAACGGGATGGTTTTGTGGGAAAAGGTCTGAAAAAGATAAAGGGATTTTTTTTAGAGGTTTGATAAAGAATGGAACTGTAATAATAATAACAACAAACAGTGGTACACCTGTATTTGCCCAAACCGTCCATTTCTTGAACTTCAACCCAAGGAGACTTTTGTTCTACATTTCATAAAGAACCTCTCTGCAAAGTTCGGTCAACTTGGGACAGAAACTCAATTCCTGAGCAAAATGATCTTTTTCAAAACTTTTGTCCCAAATAGCGGCTGAACCATACATTTCTCAAGCTTTGGCCCATTGAGACTTTTATTCTACATTTTATAAAGAACCTATCTGCAAAGTTTGGTTGCCTCGGGACAAAAACCTAAATCCTGAACAAGTGATCTTTTTCATGTAGAAAAAATCAGTCTAGTGCTGATCTAGGAAGGATGATGTCAAACTTACCTTGCTGTCATTCATGATGTCTTCGGTGTCTATCAATTTGGTTAGAATATCAATCTTCAAGATTTTAGAAGCAATGACAAGGTCTTTCTGAACGTTGGCTTTGAATGAAAGAACCCCAGAGTAGATGAAACTGAAAACAAATGATATTAAAAATTGAATAATGTGCCATTTTCCCAATACCTTTTTTTTCTTTTTGCCACTTCGGCAAGTGTGTTTATTTACTTAGGTAAAAAATCTATGTATGTTGAATGCCTTATTTAAGTAAGTACCCTATCTATGAGTAAAGCTATTTTTGGTAATTATGCAGAAGTCACGTCCGTGGAAAAGAAAAGCTCCTTTTTGTATTTAACCTAACCCTATAATAACACTAATCATTGCTCTAATTGTGAAAACTCCTTCTTGCGTTTAAACTAACCCTATAATAACACTGGTCACTGCTTGTTTGTGCCAGTTCCTTTGGTAGCAATATTCCACGGACGTGACTTCTGCACAAGTAGGTACCTTACCAAATATGGTGATGGTTCAAGTTAGATCCTAAGACCACCTCTTTTGAAAATCTCACAACAATCTCAACAGGTCTTTGGTCCTATTCCTATTTGATTTGCATAAAATGATCATAACCTGTAAAAATAAAAGACACTTGAGTGAGAGTTTTCCAGGTTAATCTGGATGAAATAATTGGAGCAAGCATTCATGACTACACTGTGAACCTGTAAAAATAAAAGACACTTGAGTGAGAGTTTTCCAGGTTAATTGGGATGAAATAATTGGAGCAAGCATTCATGACTACACTGTGGACAAATAAAAGACACTTGAGTAAGTAACTGATAACATTTTTTATGTTTATCATTAAAGTAGGTACCTACTCTAGTTATGTATGTTAGGCTATGTAGGACACTAGGACCCCAGGTTAGTTGATGGGTAAAAAAGAACAAGAAAAAAAAATTGTTTCACCAATTCTTCTTCTTTGCCTTTTCCCATGTTCAGATGGGGTTGGCATTTGTCATCAGCCTCTCAATCAGCTTTAGAGTTATCACTTTGAGGCCAACTGGTTTTGATCAATACCTCTGGCTGGAGGAGAAGAATTCGATGATGAAGATAATGATAAGTTACCCATTGAGTTGCAATATTTACCCTCTGATAAACAACGCGAGCCTAGTGCTCACATCAGGAAGATTCTACTGGAAACACTGTTACAGGTACATTTTATTTTTTTTTGTCCTAGCTTTAGATTAAGATACCTTTATCATAAATTTAATAAGCACATTAAATTTATTTTCATTTCAGAACATCACGAATGGTTGCTAGGCGAAGATGTAGACATCCTGCCCAAACTCCTCCTACCTCTGGCTGGAGGAGAAGAATTCGATGATGAAGATAATGATAAGTTACCCATTGAGTTGCAATATTTACCCTCTGATAAACAACGGGAGCCTAGTGCTCACATCAGGAAGATTCTACTGGAAATGCTGTTACAGGTACATTTTATTATTATTTTTTGTCCCAGCTTTAGATTAATATACCTTTAATTTACACTTACTTTAACCTGGGTACTTACTCATAAGCAATATTTGCCTTGGTTCTACCTTTGCCTTGTATACAGGAAGGCGCGGGTTCGATCCTAGCCGAGGTATGGACTTGTGTCCTTAATTTGACCACCCTCGAAGGAATCGTCCGAATTTGATGAATTTTAATAATATAAAAATAAAAAAATCAAAATCAACGAGTTGTTGTTGCAACGAGATCTTAAATCCAATAGGGGCTTTATTGGGCCCCCATATGAGTCTTTTATTCCAGGTTTTCGTAGATGAATGCTGTGACCACTACTCCATCGCTACCAATTTTCCTACCCCGCCTTTTTTATTTTTCAGTTGTGTGCATTGAAGAAGAATCGACAATTAATACGCGATAGGAACACTTATCTGATATTGAGAGAACTTCATAAGGTTGAAAAAGACAAGGAAGTTTTGCTCGCATGTGAAAATGTTGTGGATATTCTAATAAGGTAAAATGTTTTATTGATAAAACAAAGTGAGCTCCAAGTTTTTTGACAGAGAAAACTATAACTGCTATGGTCTTATCGTCCCGAAATTGAAGAGAGAAGGAAGACAGGATAGGAGAAAGCCAGCCGTTCCGAGAACGAACGTTATCCCATCAGGATAAAATCCGCCCCGGGCGGGAATCGAACCCGCGGCCTAGCGCTTACAAGGCAGACGCACTACCAACTAAGCTAACTAGTCCCGACGTTACAGGCGCGGGCCCGCTTCAGCGAGTTGATGATCGAGGATTTACCCACGTTGGGCAAATATAAGAAGATTCCCACTCATATTATATTACTAGCTGAATTCCGTCGCTTCGCTCCGGAATCCCGCTAGTTCATCCCGAGGCATGGCCAAGCTTGTGGAAAAGGCATGGCCGAACTTGTATTTTTATCAAACTAAAAACATAAACGAAACTCAAATTTAGGCGAGCGAGGAAAAGTTTTCTCTCCCGCAGACTCTGCTTTCTGTGTATTTCTTATGGAGATTTTAGCGATGAAAAATTGATCATACCTATCTCAGGATCGGTTTAGATTTTCGCAAAATCCTTTCTTATTGCACACCTAGACCATAAAAGGAATATTCCTACCAAATTTCAGCTTTCTAGGTGTTGTGGTTCTCGAGATAGAGCGATCAGTGTGTGAACTATGAAATGTGAAATGTGAACTGTGAATGGATCTCGTTCTTATAATATAAGATTTTGTCTGTCTGTCCGTTTGTTTCACCATAACTCTCAAACATCCCAATTCGCCCCGTCCGATTTTGATGTACTTTTGAATTAAAAAAAAAAAACTTTTAATATAGTAAAGGCAATTTTCTCTCTTTATTTTGGGCCCGATCTGGTGGTGGTTTAAAATTCCTTTCGCCATAAATCCCGAACGGCTTTTCCCATATTTGTAAAAAAAAAAAAATACCTTAAGTGTACTTTTTATGTTTCTTTCGTTTTCCCAACAGAACTGAGGACGAAATCGGAGTGGAAAATCTAGATCAGATTGAAGTGCCCGAAGACATGACCAAGAAATTTGTGAACATGGATGAAGAGTTTTTGAAATCCTAGAACCAATCTCCAGACTAAAAGAGGTTTTGAAAGAGGGAACTGTAACTGCTAAAGTCTTTTCATCCCGAAATCGAAGAAAGACTGGATAAGAGAAAGCCAGCCGTTCCAAGAACGAACATTATCAGTTCAGGATAAAATCCTCCCCGGGCGGAAATCGAACCCGCGGCCTGGCGCTTACAAGGCAGATACCAACCAAGGGCTTTTGCTCAGTTTACTGAACTAATAAATGAAGAAATAAAATCGATACATTTTCAAGTCAACAATATGAAAATGCTTTCTTTATTTCAAATTCTCTTTAACAATCAAAACTTAATCAAAAAAACTTTTCCATCAGGGATGTTATCTATCTTTTGGGAGTAATACGCTTTTTACTGTAGGATAGGTCTTTCAGTCTGAAAACAGTGTTTCAGCTTTAATTTTTTCAATATAATCAGAACATTTCGGGGCCAAAGCTGACTGCGTATTTTCTTTGGTTATAAAATTTAGTCTTTTTTACTTTTTTATTAGCGTTCCAATTCAAACCAGGCCATCCAAAATCGAATAATTTAGAAATATCCAGTTAAATAAAAAACGCCTCATTTGAATCAAAGGATTTGTGACATTAAATTTAAGCTAGACTTGTCTTAAAAGCGTATTACTTCTCTCAGATCAATCAAAAAAATATGGAGAGAAGATTATCAATTTTTTATATGAGAAAAAAAAACTGTGCAAATAACGATCATGATCAATTTTCATTTTATAGAGAAAACAAGTAACAAAATAATGGAGAAAAAATAACTGTAAAGGTAATGTAAAGAAAAGGTAACCAAAAAATAAAGTGTAAAATGATAACTCAAACTGCGGGTAAAAAGTGGAACTAAGCGATTTTCTGGCTGCACAGAAATAAAAGACACAGAAAAGAGAAATAAATAAGGTAAAAAAAGTCACCAAACGGCGCGAAAAAATTATGCCTCTAAAAGTTTGTATTAGGGTAGTAGGCGAGAGGAGAGGTGAGTAAGAGATGGTAAACGCGTAGGAAATCTGGAAAATGGAAGAGATTTTGAGCTTGTTTAGGAAGCACTTCTCATAGGAAAGTCGGTCCAGGATGCAACAAAAATACTAAATAATATCTCTTAGTTCCAAGTAATGGATTTTTTTTTCCAAGTTTTGAATACTTCCATATTTAAAATAAACCCTGTCTTTTCATTACAGCTGCAATTCTACATAGCCCAGATTTGTGCTGCTAGTAGGTATAAACAATACACTGAAAATGTAAACAGATCCTACTACTGTAAAATGATGGTACAATAAACAAGGGCTATTGAATCTCTCTCCACATTTTTTCTTGCCTATCCTTCTTAACAAACACTTTTCAAGATCAAGTAGACCAGTGAGCTGAAAGTCGAGTCCGAAAAAAAGAGGACTTCAAAATGAATATTATTTTCACCCATTTCTATTAAAAAAAAAAAAAAAAAAAAATGCAATTGCCTGGATGTCTTATACAATTTTTTTCTTCTTGTTATTAAAAACAGTCCTGTCTGGGTAGTTTTTCTCCTCTTCAAATCCTACAAGAAAATTATCACCCTAAATAGCTCATCCCCAAAGGGGGGAATTCACCTGAAAACCTTTCGACCTTTCAAAATATCCTTCAACCCGATAAAAAAAAAAAAAAAAAAAAAACAGCGCCGCAGGCGAAATTTTTTCGCGACATTATATGTTACCTCTTCATGGTTGCATATTTATTTAATTGAAAATTTTCTTCGTCTTTTTTTAGGCTTTGAAAAATTCCCTGACTGACTTTCTCGATTTTTGTCACTTTTTTGTGAAATTCCCCGACTTCCCGTCTCCATGAAATTCCCTCTCTTTTCTTTATCAAACCTCAAAAAAAAAAAAAAAAAAACTCACCCGGCCTAGACCGGTAATAGTATTGAGTCTGAAGAAAATACACAGAATTTTTCGCCCTCCTATTATTGTTATTTTTTTTTTTTTTTTTTCCGATCTTTTACATGGTCTTATTGAGCTTGTATTGCTTTTTTCCTCAAGTAGGGTGACACGATTTTTCCGTCAACCTCCCCAATCATTCATCAATTAACCATTTTGGCATCATTCAAATTAGGAATAATTTTGAATTCAATCATTCATTGGTGCCAAATTCCTAAGAATTTCCAAACTTTTTGTTCGAAAAGAATTCAATGTTTTTTCTTACCTTTCCGCGAGAGAATCCAGTACGAAAGAGCAAGAAATGTGAGATTTTTAGTTCGAAATGACAGCATTTGATTAGATTTTGAGCACAATTTGATAACTTTATGAACAAAATTTTGATTATTTTTTTTATAAAGTAAAATGAAATATCTTTTCAGATGACATTTCCGAATTTTATTGGAAAAAAAATGAATTTTTCAAACTGTTTAAAACGATCCTTCTAAATTTCGATGGTCGGTTTTTAGTAACACGTTTTGAGGTTCCTAGTTCAATCTTTTTAGTGCCAAAACACGTTTTGAGGTCCCTAGTTTAATCTCAACACAAATTTCTCGCTCTTCGTCCTTCTTCCCTCCTCCAAATCGCCTTTCATATTGTTAGTAGTGGGTAAAAACTTAAAAAGTAATAAAAACAGAAAACCTCTTCTTCGTCATCGTAACGCCTTCAAAGGGCCCGCGGAAAAAAACGCCTTAATCGAGGCAAAAAAAACGCCTTCAAAAAAACGGGGCCTCAAGTTCCGCAACACGCAGATTTTTTTGCTCCCTCTTTCGCTCTCTCGTTATAAAAAATGCTTCCCACAATTTTTATAACCTCTGGGTACTTCACCTCTCTTCCTCGTCTGTTTGGATGTATTCTTCTGTTCGCCTTGGATGTGTTGGTCAACGTCTGGATATCGCCTAGTCTTCACAAAGTGGATGTCTGGTTTTTAAGGGCGACTGGGTGATCGAATTCAGTATGGCTGAAAAGGAGGAGGGCGAGATTCAGGTGAAAAAGAGTTACAAGTTATAACTTGGAAGATTTCCAAAGAGGACGAAAGGAAGTTTTAAACAGACTTAGAGGGTTAACAATACGTGCCCCTATTAGTAAAGTGGTAACGCGCTAGCTTAAAACCCCTGTCAGCTTAGAACCCGTTCTCAATAGATCAGTTGCGCTTACTTGTGTGGTGTTTCAAAGTCATAGAGCAGGAAAAATGAGGACCAACGGAATTTTTCTCCGATCTTTTACATGGTCTTATTGAGCTTGTATTGCTTTTTTCCTCAAGTAGGGTGACACGATTTTTCCGTCAACCTCCCCAATCATTCATCAATTAACCATTTTGGCATCATTCAAATTAGGAATAATTTTGATTTCAATCATTCATTGGTGCCAAATTCCTAAGAATTTCCAAACTTTTTGTTCGAAAAGAATTCAATGTTTTTTCTTACCTTTCCGCGAGAGAATCCAGTACGAAAGAGCAAGAAATGTGAGATTTTTAGTTCGAAATGACAGAATTTGATTGGATTTTGAGCACAATTTGATAACTTTATGAACAAAATTTTGATTATTTTCTTTTCAAAGGAAAATGAAATATCTTTTCAGATGACATTTCCGAATTTTATTGAAAAAAAAAAAATGAATTTTTCAAAGTGTTTATCAGGTTCCTAGTTCAATCTTTTTAGTGCCAAAACACGTTTTGAGGTCCCTAGTTCAATCTCAACACAAATTTCTCGCTCTTCGTCCTTCGTCTCTCCTGCAAATCGCCTTTCATATTGTTAGTAGTGGGTAAAAACTTAAAAAGTAATAAAAACAGAAAACCTCTTCTTCGTCATCGTAACGCCTTCAAAGGGCCCGCGGAAAAAAACGCCTCAATCGGGGCAAAAGAAAAAACGCCTTCAAAAAAACGGGGCCTCAAGTTCCGCAACACGCAGATTTTTTTGCTCCCTCTTTCGCCCTCTCGTTATAAAAAATGCTTCCCACAATTTTTATAACCTCTGGGTACTTCACCTCTCTTTCTCGTCTGTTTGGATGTGTTCTTCTGTTCGCCTTGGATGTGTTGGTCAACGTCTGGATATCGCCTAGTCTTCACAAAGTGGATGTCTGGTTTTTAAGGGCGACTGGGTGATCGAATTCAGTATGGCTGAAAAGGAGGAGGGCGAGATTCAGGTGAAAAAGAGTTACAAGTTATAACTTGGAAGATTTCCAAAGAGGACGAAAGGAAGTTTTAAACAGACTTAGAGGGTTAACAATACGTGCCCCTATTAGTAAAGTGGTAACGCGCTAGCTTAAAACCCCTGTCAGCTTAGAACCCGTTCTCAATAGATCAGTTGCGCTTACTTGTCATCATCAGACTGTCCTGACTCAGATCTGCCTGAGACAAACTGAATCCTCCGCCCTGAAACACGACGCAAACGAAAAATATTAAAAAACGAACGAAGTAAGGTCGAAGTTTTCTCTTGGTCTTTTATGACAGGATAGGAGAAAACCAGCCGTGAATTGAACTTGCGACCTGGCGCTAACAAGGCAGACGCGCTACCCTCCAAGCTAACCAGACTGGCAAACATAGCTTTCCCTAACTTATATGCATGCCAAAGTTGTTGCCCTGGCTCAGATGACCCTGGCTCAGTTTACTTGCCTGTGACATGACATGAATGTAGGGCTGGGTGATTTCCGGGCTGTTGTTGCCCTGGCTCAGTTTACTTACCTGTGACATGACCTGACTGTAGGGCTGCGTGATTTCCTGACTGTTGTTGCCCTGGCTCAGATGACCCTGGCTCAGCTTGTTGGCTCCGGAGGGTCGATGGTTCAGGTTGGACTTGTTGCGGAGACGATTGGTGTTGGCCGAGTTGCCAATGCCCGCACCGCCGGGTTGATGGTGAAGCCCGTTGGATCGTTGGTTCATGCCTGTGGAGTGAAACGGTAAAATATTACAATTTAAATTATTTATTTCTATTTTTAAGGAGGTTTAACGTCTCTGTATAACTGCTAAGGTTTTAAGTTACGGGGGGTTTTACCCTTCATTCGGCGACAAGCTACCCACCCACTCATATTACCTAATCACCCCGGTAAGAGTGGGGCCGGGAACAGCCAACAGCACGCTATCACCCACATGGTCACCCACATAGTCACCCACATAGTCACCCATCCGGACACCACACGTAACGTTGCTTAACTTCAAAAATTTGACAAAAATGTTTAAAATATGGGGGGGAATTCAGTCCCTTTTTATTTCGTCAGGGGTATCGGCGCGAACGACCTACTGTCCCTAGAGATAAAGCGCTTTAAAGGGGAAAAATCCTGCAGGAAAGGAAATGTATGGCGTTACCTACGAGCAGTCAAGAATACCTCAGGGACATGAGCATCTGAGGGGACATATCATTAACATACCCATAGGTACGGGTAAATTGGCCAGGGGCGGACTTGTACTTACCTTGAGGCAGGGAGCCGCGGGGTGGGGCCCCGACACTCTGGTTGTAGAAGCGGGGGGGCATCTGCGGGGGCATGTTCATTAGCATACCCATGGGAACGGGCAGATTGGCCAGGGGCGGCGCCGTACGCTCGGGGGCAATGTACCCGATGGGGTCGTGCCGGTTGAACATTTCCAGCCCTGGAGATTGGGGGGAAAAAAAACACAAAGAGTTACATTTCCCCCTGTAAAACCTTTTTTTTTTAAAAAAAAAAAAAAAAAAAAAAAAAAAAAACGAAATTACTGTAATAAATTCCATATTGTAGTAGTATCGTATACTCTTCTGGGTTACCCTGTAAGAAACCTGACCTCATTCATTTCCCCACCCTACAAATTTCATTCATTCTTCACTTCCCCTACTTTCATACTTCGCTTCAACTATGCATGATGTTCTTCACGCGAGAAGTTAGAAAACCGCGAACCGGCATATTTTTGCAGCAAATTTCGGTCGTTTGCTAAAATTTAATTGATGGGAAATTTACATTACCGGCAAGATTTCGCTTTTCCCTATTTATATCCGTCAAAAAAAATTGGGGTTCCCATAGTGAAATTTTTATAAAAACGCCTTTGAAAGTTTGCGTGTTTTCGAGAACCCGTTTTTTCTTCACGAGTTTGTTTAAATATGCGGAGTTTTGACTCATCGGTCGTACTGCTTCGGCAGTACATATACTAAAATTGGAACGATACAGAGAAGATTAGCATGGCCCCTGCGCAAGGATGACACGCAAAATCGTGAAGCGTTCCACATTTTTTTGGCAAAATTTTGTCCTTCAGTTATTGTAGATGATTATTTTGTTTTACTCAGATAACTTTTTTTTTTCTTTCCATTTTTTAAAGCAACTTCTGTGGGTATTACACTAGGCTTGTACTTACATCAGAGGTCCCGGGTTCGATTCCCGGCGGGGCCTAAGTTTTTTCGACTTTTTGCTCAGCCTAGTGAGGATAATTTTATTGCTACTTTAATCGAGTAGCCACCAGTGTAAAAAGATTATTGAAATATGAAATTGGTTTCAAAGGAGGCTCTTAGTAATGCTGTGATATGTGTGATATCCCCAAAAGTTGTGAAAAAGCTCTGCTTTACAACAAATAGGTAATTAATATGAGATTTGATTATTTTTTCACTTATTTCCACATAATTCCAATCTTTTAAAATTCATTTTACACGGTTTTGGATCTCTCTTTCTTTGTGTAGGTATGTGGTCTTTGATCTACATATTATTTTTTTTAAAGTACTGCTTCGGCTTGGAGAAGAGGATGAGGGACTCTTTCAGATTGTTCAGGGGACCCTCAACGAGGACCTTCTGCTCCTTGTAGAAGTTCAACAGGTTGTTCCAGAGGGGTTGCTGAAAACAGACGGGGGGATATGTTGGTTATCCTGCTGGGATAGGACTTGAAATTCCTTAAACTTCTGTACTCGTAAGTTTTTTATATATATAAAGTAGCTTTTTTTATTTATAAATATAGAACATACATTTATAAAGTATCCCATTTTTCAGCATCACAGGCTATTTATGGGCATGGATTTTTTTTTTTTTATATGAAAATTGGTCTGATTTAAATGGCCTGTGATGCTTACATGGTTAAATGAGGTTTATAAAAAGGACAAAACTTATGTAAATAAATAATAGTAAATAACTCGTAAGTATTGTTATCCTGTCCAATATAAATACGAGACCTTGTTTCCCAGCAGCAGAAATAATGTAGATATATTTTATTCTATACTTCTTAGGTGCGCGGATCACATAGATGTCAAGCAAGGGAAGTGAGAAACAAGACCCCAGTAATGAACTCCTTATGTGATAAATAAGGTTCGTTCTTGGAACGGCTAGCATTCTACATAATATCCCGTCCTGTTTCTCTTCGGAATTCGAACGCTAAGAACTCCATTGTTACAATTCCCTCTATCAAAAAATTCCTTGAAAATAAAAATGAAGTTTGTACGTGAGGGGATCATCAGTTAAACATTACCTTAAATAAAATCCTATATGGTAAAACTTAACTGTACCTGCAATAAAACCTTAATGGTTAAACCTTACCTTGGACAAAACCTTGGGGTTCCCAATCACAATGATTCCATACTTGGCTCGCGTCAGAGCCACGTTCAGCCGGCGTGGATCGTTCAGGAACCCAATGCCCTGATGATCGTTCGACCGAACGCAGGACATGATGATTAGATCTTTCTCCCGGCCCTGAAACGCGTCCACGCTTGCCACCTCGATCTCCTGGTAGATCTTGGCCGGGAGCGAGCCCTGATACTGCATGTGTTGTACCTGAGAGGACGAAGCAAGTACGGTTAGATTAACAAATTAATATAATGAATTGAACAAATAGCTTCAACTTGGAGTTTTTTTCAACAAAGGTACTTTTATTTTATTCAGAAGCCATGACAATGAAAAAGAAAGCTCCTTTTTGTGTTTAACCTAACCCTATAATAACACTGGTCACTGCTCATTTGAGACAGCCCCTTTTTGTAGCAAGTCTCCATTGACGTGACTTCTGAACAAGTACCCAAGGTAATTATTCAGAAGCCATGACAATAAAAAAGAAAGCTCCTTTTTGTGTTTAACCCAACCCTATAATAACACTGGTGACTGCTCAAATTGGGAAAGCCCTTTTTGCATTTAACCTAACCCTATAATAACACTGGTCACTGCTCATTTGAGACAGCCCTTTTTGTAGCAATATTCTCCACTGACATGACTTCTGAACGAGTACCAAAAAAAAAAAAAAAACTCACCAGGAAGGCGCGTTGTCCCTCTTAACAAGTGCCCCCCCCCCCCCCAAAAAAAAAAAAAACTCACCAGGAAGGCGCGCTGTCCCTCATAAGGCGTAATGACGCCGATCTGTTCCGGCTTCATGCCACACCGAATAAACCGCGTGGTAATCTTCTCCACATTCGAAGCCTCGGTCCGGTTAACGTAGCTAGTGCCGGAGCCGGCTATCTCCTCCTGACCCTGCGTCACGTAGAACAGCATAGGCTTATCCGGAACCGGCCACGGGAAGTCGATTTTGGACAGTTTACGCTCATCTGTACATGGAAATAAAAAAAAAAATTGAATCTGTTTAATCTGTATAAGGAAATGGAACAGTTCTGTTGTTAGAAGATAGAACTATTCAAAGCACGTTTTTTTTTTTTTTTTTTTTTTTTTTTTTTTTTTTAGAAATGCTCTTTTTGGGACTTGTTTATTTTTGAGGGTATATATACATGAAAAATTAAAATTACAACGTACAAAGTATATTATACCTATATTAATTGAACTACTCTGTCATTCGCACGGTTAGCCAAGTGGTAAAGCGCTCGTTCGCCCCGTTTTCAAACCTCACTTCAATTAAAACTCCTGTTTTGGGCATGCTTACCTAAACCAGTGGTAAATTTGCCAATGCTAATGCAGCAGCAGTTGCTTCATTGCTACGAAATGAATATTTATTTATTATTACTATTTTTTTTAATAGCCTGAGGCCTTATTATTAATAAGACCTTAATGAAGGCTTTAAATTCAAGATGAGATTATTTTAAGAGGTTTGACAGAGGAAGAGAGAAGAAGAGAGGATAGGAGAAAGGCAGCCGTTCCGAGAACGAACATTATCCCTTGAGGATAAAATCCGCCTCGGGCGGGAATCGAACCCGCGGCATATCGCTTACAAGGCAGCCGCGCTACCAACCAAGCTAATGAGACTGGCTTGAAGACGAGAGTTCCCCCTCAATTCCACTCACCGGCACACACTCCATTCTGCAGAGATCCCTCGTAGAAGAAGTTGGACGGGAATTTGGACAGTTCGGGATGCATACGGTATTGAACCTCGAGACGGAACGGCCTAATGCCGAGTACCACGAGACGTTCGAACAGCGACTGGGACAGACCAGCCCGCGCCGCTTTCTTGCACATGACGACCGGTCCCAGCTGACAGTGGTCGCCTACTAGGATGAGCTGCTTGGCACCTGAGGGGAGATATGAGAAATCAACATTAATAAACTGGTTGGAATCTGATATTTTACTTTTCCATTAGATTTACCCCTAATCTTAACCGAACCATGTAATGGAGCAGTTGTACATATTTGGGTAAAATTTATGAATAAAATTTTATCCAAATGGCATGGTAGGTATACATTGGATATTGGGTTTATTGAAATATTTGGAAAAGCCTACTATGCCGCAGTGAGCACAAAAGTTGTGATATAGGTAATAACACATGATAGAAATAGCAAAAGTTGAGTGCGAATGGCATCCACTCGTAAAATTTTTGTAGCCAAAACCAAACGTCAGTCCAAAGCAATCACCCTACCTGGGGGCTGATTGAGAGGCTGACGTAAGGCGCCGACCCCGTCTGAACACGGGAAAAGGTGAAGAAAACGAAGATTTATTTTTTGGTCGCCTACTAGGATGAGCTGCTTGGCACCTGAGGGGAGATATGAGAAATCAACATTAATAAACTGGTTGGAATCTGATATTTTACCTTTCCATTAGATTTACCCCTAATCTTAACCGAACCATGTAATGGAGCAGCTGTACATATTTGGGTAAAATTTATGAATAGAATTTTACCCAAATGGCATGGTAGGTATACATTGGGTGTTGGGTTTATTGAAATATTTGGAAAAGCCTACTATGCCGCAGTGAGCACAAAAGTTGTGATATAGGTAATAACACATGATAGAAATAGCAAAGGTTGAGTGCGAAGGTCATCCACTCGTAAAATTTTTGTAGCCAAAACCAAATGTCAGTCCAAAGCAATCATCCTACCTGGGGGCTGATTGAGAGGCTGACGAAAGGCGCCGACCCCGTCTGAACACGGGAAAAGGTGAAGAAAACGAAGATTTATTTTCACTTACCCAGAATAACAGGCACCATACACTCAGGCTCGGTCGCCTGCATACTCTCATCGATCAGAATGGAATGGAACTTGATCTTCAACAGGCGCGGATCGCCCGCTCCGACACAAGTACAACAAATCACATCCGCGTTGTCAAGAAGCGATTTCTCCGCGTTCTTCTTAAGCATCCGGTATCGCTTTTCGTCTGCGGAAGACAGTTCCCCTGTTTCTTCTTTCAGTTGAAGCAGCTTTTTAAGTTCCGAATTCCTGAAAACAAAATGAATGAATACCAATGTTTACTTGTTTCGTTTCACTAGGTAGGTTGAAATGATAAACATATACTTCTTCACTATTTGTAAAATATTCTGGGCAACAAATCACATCCGCGTTGTCAAGAAGCGATTTCTCCGCGTTCTTCTTAAGCATCCGGTATCGCTTTTCGTCTGCGGAAGACAGTTCGCCTGTTTCTTCTTTCAGTTGAAGCAGCTTTTTAAGTTCCGAATTCCTGAAAACAAAATGAATGAATACCAATGGTTACTTGTTTCCTTTTACTAGGTAGGTTGAAATGATAAACATTTACTTCTTCACTATTTGTAAAATATTCTGGGTTTTATTTCATTTTCATTTTATGGGCTAATTTCGTCGGTGAAGGCATCTTCAGCGTTACAGAAAAATACAGATAAAACGTAAAATAATACTATAAAAACATATACAACCTGGTTACATTGTACAAAAAACACAAAAAATCACAGACGGGTTCGATGTCACACACTATTCTAGTTTATTTATATTCAATTCTACTCTATTTATATTCTATTCTATTTATATTCCATTCTATTCTATTCTCTATTTATATTCCATTCTATTTTATTTATATTTTATTCTATTCTAGGTATTCTATTCCATTCTGTTCTATTCTACTCACATTTCCATATTTCGAATCTGATTGTGCAGGGCAAGGAAGCTCACGGTTGAATCAATCTTCTCGACTCTTAGCACACACTATTCTAGTCTATTTATATTCTATTTGTATTATATTCAATTTTTTTTATATTTTATTCTATTCTAGGTATTCTATTCCATTCTGTTCTATTCTACTCACATTTCCATGTTTCGAATCTGATTGTGCAGAGCAAGGAAGCTCACGGGCGAATCAATCGCTTCTCGGCTCTTGGCGCAGACGCGCACCACTTTCAACCCGGTGCGGTGTATTTTCTCCGTCAACTGATCCACGGCTATGTTGGACGGAGCGCATACCAGTACGGGGGAACCGGTTTGCTTCACCAACTGATAGACGATGGTAGCGGAAGTCACCGTCTTGCCCGTGCCCGGCGGACCTGAATGGGTTAAAAAAGGAAAAAATAATTTAGTACAACACTTAAGTTAGACTTGAAAAAACGTTTAAGCTTCATTTTCCCCCGTTTCTTTTTGCTTTTTCTAAGAAATGGAGCAGTTGTAAATGGGTAAAAATTATTAATAAAAAGGTCGATTCCAACGTAAAAAGTTGTGAAAAATCCAAATCTGAGGTCAAAACTCCGAAAGAGTAACTTTAAACGGTCGAAAATTCAATTTTTAATTGCTGTTCTAATGAAAAAGTTGAATGGCATGCTTCACGACGTACACCTGACTTCGGTTAAGATCGGGTAGGTTCGTGTTAAACTTACCTTGAATGAGGGACAGGGGCCGTTGAATGGCATGCTTCACGGCGTACACCTGACTTCGGTTGAGATCGGGTAGGTTCGTGTTAAACTTACCTTGAATGAGGGACAGGGGTCGTTGAATGGCATGCTTCACGGCGTACACCTGACTTCGGTTGAGATCGGGTAGGTTCGGGGCGGAGAAGTGCTTGGGAAGATGACATCGGAACAGGACCTCGTCGACATTATGACCTAGGAGACGGTGGTAGATGTACGCCGACACCGACTGGTCGTCCACGGCAAACTTGCGAAGTGCCAGCTGCATCCTGGAGGGGAGAAAGAATTTCAACTGTTTGATTGAAGACTGATTGAGCCAAGACCAAAGGAACAGGAATGTTTTATTAATTTACCCTTGTTTCGCCACGGAAATATTCGTCATAAGTGATTTCGGTTTAATAATGCTTATTTTTACTGCTGGGACTGAAATGTCCTACTATTACTGTTTTCAAATTCTCAAAAATTATATTGAGCATAAAATTCTATATGTACATCGAGTGGGATTGAATCCACACCCCCATGATAACAAGACAAGGGTCTTGACCACTACACCACCGAGCCACTAAACTCGACTTTAATTTACCCTTGTTTCGCCACGGAAATATTCGTCATAAGTGATTTCGGTTTAATAATGCTTATTTTTACTGCTGGGACTGAAATGTTCTACTATTACTGTTTTGAAATTCTCAAAAATTATATTGAGGATAAAATTCCATATGTACCTCGAGTGGGATTGAATCCACACCCCCATGATTACAAGGCAAGGGTCTTGACCACTACACCACCGAGCCACTAAACTCGACTTACCGATCGAACGAGGTTGATTTCCAAATGAAGTCCACAGAAAAGCCCGTGGTGGCTTCGGTCGGGGCTCCAGCCGAGGATTTCAGTTCGAGTCCCACCTCGTCACCAAAATTATCCGGAATCTTAATCACGTGACCTAGGCCGGACCAGGTCTTGCTTGCGTCATAAGAGTAGCGCAGCTTGAGCTCGTCCCCTTGCATCAAGCGCATGTCTGAGGGGAGAAAAAAAAAGATGTTTTTTTAAACACAATTTTGAAAAAGTTTTCGCCTTTCTCAGAACATTAGTTTCAGGCCCAAGGCGTTCAAACTTAAAAGTGTTTTTCTTTGTCGATCCACATCTGCACGTTGTCATTGACGTTAACAACAACATCCACATCGATTCACAATAAATTCACATCGATGGTCGATCGACGGCCGCCGCGTCGACTATGTGTGGATTATTAGTTTCAGGCCCAAGGCGTTCAAACTTAAAAGTGTTTTTCTTTGTCGATCCACATCTGCACGTTGTCATTGACGTTAACAACAACAACAACATCCATATCGATTCACAATAAATTCACATCGATGGTCGATCGACGGCCGCCGCGTCGACTATGTGTGGACACACCTTGACAGAGACGTTTATTTAACGATTTAGATCAAAAGTGATTGAAGAAATGTACGGTTAGGCCGCAATTCAGGACCAAAGTTTCGATATTTAAAGCTAAACCAGGGAAAAAGAACAAAGGATGTTCGGGTTTCTTCTCACAAATTTTTGCAGAAGTTGGTTTCAGAATGTAGATCAAAACTATAAAAGGGCTGAGGTTCGAGAAATACTGCTTGGGTGATATTAATTCCGCTTTTCTCAGACCTTATCTTTTGCGGTAGGTCACTCAAACTTTGTAGAGAGGTGAGTACAAAGAACAAAGGATGTTCGGGTTTCTTCTCACAAATTTTTGCAGAAGTTGGTTTCAGAATGTAGATCAAAACTATAAAAGGGCTGAGGCTCGAGAAATACTGCTTGGGTGATATTAATTCCGCTTTTCTCAGACCTTATCTTTTGCGGTAGGTCACTCGAACTTTGTAGAGAGGTGAGTACCTACCTCCATCGGTTTTAGCCAGGCTGAAATAGGCGATGCTCTTCTTGTTCAGTCCCACGTCCCATCTCACCGTGACGTTCTCCTGGGTTTGAGACTCCTTCAGTCTCTTGTCGTAGTCTGCCTCCAGTTTGACCAGGGGACCGAAGATGTTCTGGTACTGATAGCCATCTTCATATCTGTAGGAATTATAATAGTGCTTATTTATTACAAGTTACAAAATTTATACTGCCAAGTGTTTTAACAGGGTTAAGCAAACTTTGCCTTAATGCTTGCCACTAATATTGTTCCCAACTTCGATATAGTACATTTGATATGACGTCATCGCCTACGGGAGCGTATGCCGTGACGTCAAACTTCACGATTTACCGGTATTTTTTAAATCGATTTATCACGGTATGTAGAAGTCGTAGAAGAAAAAGAAAAATTCCGTTGGTCCTCATTTTTCCTGCTCTATGCCTTTGAAACATCACCCAAGTAAGCGCAACTGATCTATTCCTTAAACTTCTGTACTCGTAAGTATTGTTATCCCGTCAAATATAAATACGAGACCTTGTTTAGACTGATGCTGGGGTAAAGGGACTTTTCAGTCCTACCCCAGCAGCAGAAATAATGTAGATATATTCTATTCTATACTTCTTAGGTGCGCGGATCACATAGATGTCAAGAGAAGTGAGAAACAAGACCCCAGTAATGAACTCCTTAACTCCTTATGTGATGAGTTGATGACGTAAATAAGGTTCGTTCTTGGAACGGCTAGCATTCTACATAATATCCCGTCCTGTTTCTCTTCGGTATTCGAACGCTAAGAACTCCATTGTTAAAATTCCCTCTATCAAACCCCTTAAAAATAAAAATGAAGTTTTGTCCGTGAGGGGATCATCAGTTAAACATTATCTTAAATAAAATCCTATATGGTAAAACTTAACTTTACCCTGTTAACATGTTCCAATCGTGCTCAAACTTTGGCTATCTTAAAATCTGGAAGAACTTCACACTTTGTGGGGTTCCCGTTGACAAAAATTCAACATTTTTTTTTTCTCCCCATACCTTACGGTCACCCTAGTGTGGACACACCTTGACAGAGACGTTTATTTAACGATTTAGATCAAAAGTGATTGAAGAAATGTACGGTTGGGCCGCAATTCAGGACCGAAGTTTCGATATTTAAAGCTAAACCAGGGAAAAGAACAAAGGATGTTCGGGTTTCTTCTCACAAATTTTTGCAGAAGTTGGTTTCAGAATGTAGATCAAAACTATAAAAGGGCTGAGGCTCGAGAAATACTGCTTGGGTGATATTAATTCCGCTTTTCTCAGACCTTATCTTTTGCGGTAGGTCACTCGAACTTTGTAGAGAGGTGAGTACCTACCTCCATCGGTTTTAGCCAGGCTGAAATAGGCGATGCTCTTCTTGTTCAGTCCCACGTCCCATCTCACCGTGACGTTCTCTTGGGTTTGAGACTCCTTCAGTCTCTTATCGTAGTCTGCCTCCAGTTTGACCAGAGGACCGAAGATGTTCTGGTACTGATAGCCATCTTCATATCTGTAGGAATTATAATAGTGCTTATTTATTACAAATTGCAAAATTTATACTGCCAAGTGTTTTAACAGGGTTAAGCAAACTTTGACTTAATGCTTGCCACTAATATTGTTCCCAACTTCGATATAGGTACCTTGTTAAACTTTATCACATGACCTGGATTTGAACCACCAACCCCCAGATCTCAAGTCCACCATGTTGGTGATCAATCACTTTTTTTTTTTTCTACTAAGGTCTTATTATCTCAAAATCGAGGAGAGAAAGAAGACAGGACAAAAGAAAGCCTGCCGTTCCGAGAACGAATATAATCCCTTCAAGATCAAATTGCAAAATTTATACTGCCAAGTGTTTTAACAGGGTTAAGCAAACTTTGACTTAATGCTTGCCACTAATATTGTTCCCAACTTCAATATAGGTACCTTGTTAAACTTTATCACATGACCTGGATTTGAACCACCAACCCCCAGATCTGAAGTCCACCATGTTGGTGATCAATCACTTTTTTTTTTGTGGAGGGAACTGTGACTACTAAGGTCTTATTATCTCGAAATCGAAGAGAGAAGGAAGACAGGACAGGAGAAAGCCTGCGTTCCGAGAACGAATATAATCCCTTCAGGATATAATCCGCCTCGGGCGGCAAATCGAACCTGCGACCTAGCACTTACAAGGCAGACGCGCTACTAACCAGGCTGACTTTTTGAAATAGAGTTTTGAATCCACAGCCGTTCCAAGAACAAACCAGTTTGTTCTCGGTTTAGGATAGGTATCTGTTTAGGATAAAGTTTGCAATTGGCGGGAGTAAAACCCGCGACCTAGTGTTGACAAGGCAGGCGTGCTACCTTCCAAGCTAACTTATCTGGCTCGATCGGAGGTTTCCTTACCTCAACAGAACTTGATGTGGGTCCTCATCGACTCCCGGCTTCTCCAAATCCTGGAATGTCGCCTCTGCATTGTCCTTCCACACCTCCTCCAGTTTGGCAATCTGAGCGGAAGTCACCTGACGACCGCGCTGTTGTTCCTGCTCGGTGGGCACCTTGACCAGCCAGGAGAGAAAACTGCGGTCGGCAATCAGCGGCTTCCACTGCTCTTGGTCCCTGGAATGAAGGGAAAGTAGGATCAATTATTTTGATGTGAAATCAACACTGAACAAACTGACTATAGAATTTAGAGTGATTTGATAAAAACTGTGACAAAGGGGGTCTTGTTGTCACAGAGAGAAAAAGGACAAAATAGGAAAAATCCGACTGTTCCATTTATTTGTACAAGCTTAACCCGACCTTAAGGGCTGTCTGCCTCGAGATCTAAGCCTCAGAGATTAGAATAAAGTTTGCCAATGGTGGGAATCAGACTCACAACCTAGTGCTTAGGAAAAACCAGTAGTTGGGTGGAAGAGCTCACATAAGTGAGAACCCTGCCACTTAAAATAAAGCCCTAACAAAAAAGTCTAACTGCTAAGGTCTAATCATCCCAAAATCAAAGAGAGAAGGAAGACTAGATAAGAGAAAGCTAACCATTCTGAGAACAAACAGTATCCATTCAGGACAAAATCTGCCCTGGGCCAGAATTGAGTACCAACCAAGGCTGGCTAGGTTGTAAGCTTACCAATTCATATCTTTGAGTGAATTCTGAGCAGCACAAGGGGTCCGACAGAGGAGCACAACAACCGAGTCAGCTTTGGCGGGAATGAAGCCAAGAACAAAGATGTTGCGAACTCCACAGGTGTAGCATTCCAAGACAGTCTCACCGAGTGGTCCATCCTTGTGCAGAGTCACTTCCTGAAATTGAACAAAGATATTTAGAAGTTACTAAGGAGGACATAAGGTACAAAATAGGGCTGGCTGCCTAGAAGAGAACGTCCCTATTTAAATAGGAAAAGGCTAGGAAGAAGACTAATAAATTTTTGGAATATTTGGTAGAAGGTAAGTGTAAAAAGTGAATGAGAGACAGTCTCACCGAGTGGTCCATCCTTGTGCAGAGTCACTTCCTGAAATTGAACAAAGATATTTAGAAGTTACTAAGGAGGACATAATCAGCTCCCATGGTGTAGTGGTCACTGTGCTCGCCTTTCACACGGGAGACCCGGATTTGATTCCCGGTGGGGTCAAGAAATTTGTATCATGCAAATGATTGATTCCATGACTGGCTGTTGCGGGGCCTACTCAGCCTCGTGAGGAAAATGAGTAGCTATGACATGTAAATGCACATAGCAACCGGTGCCAGCATGGTAGGTAAACATTGGATTTTAGGATTGAGATATTGGGAAAATACAATGCTGCAGTGAGCACCAAAGTTGTGACATAACACAAAGAAACTGCATTTATTTATTTAGGGAGGACATAAGGTACAAAATAGGGCTGGCTGCCTAGAAGAGACTGACAAGAAATGCCAACCCTATTTAAATAGGAAAAGGCTAGGAAGAAGACTAATAAGTTTTTGGAATATTTGGTAGAAGGTAAGTGTAAAAAGTGAATGAGTTTTAAAAAGATATTTCTCTCCAGTGAACTACAGAGTCAAATGAGTAAGATCATAAGATCATTTTTTTTTTTTTTTTTTTTTTTTTTTTTTTTCCAATGATTGTTTGAGGGCTAATCTGATTAGATTCCAATAAGGCCCAGATAGCCCATGTGATTTACCAGCCACATTTCAATAACTAACCTTGTGCTTAGCCCGGACCAAATGGTTGATAATGTGTGATCCACTTGTGTGACCACGACCATTGCAGAACCATTTCTTGCAAATGTTGCACATGATGACATACGCTGGGTCATGGATGCCACAATACTTGCAAGCATGTGGTGGCAACTCCTTGTTGAAGAACTCGTTGCCATCGTCTTCTTCTTCCTCGAACTGGAGCTCGTGAAGCTTCTGTGACACGAGGTTCAAGTTGGAATTGTCCAGATTTTGCTTCCCATTCACCTGGAATACAGATTATTTTCATAAAATAATAATCAAACAGGGTTAGAGTTTTTTGTCAGCCTCTGAATCAGCCCTAGCTGGGGTGATAGCATTGAGCTGACAGTTTTGGCAAAAAAAAGTGTGAATTCATTAAGAGGGGTTGAAATATCCAACAGGTGATGTACCAAGGGGGGGGGGGATTTAGGAGTCTGGCATAACACTTTGCATGCCAAGCCAAATTCAGAAATATTTCTGTAAAGCACTGTTGCCTGTGAGAGTGCAACAGTGACTTTATACTATAGTAATGTTAGTGTTGCACGCTAGCATGTAACACAGCACACAAAGTCTTAAAGGAGCAAAAAATAAAGCCAAGGGTGGGAGGCCCCCTAATTACAGCTACCTACTTTGTGCATTTCAATAATTTTCTTAAAACAAACCAATCTAAAAACAGCATAATTATGACCTACTTTGGCCTCTTTATCCAATGTTCCCTATGTGCAAAGTTTGAGCTTCTTGAAATGAACCTCAAAGTTAATATTCATTGCATAGCTTTTTGAAATTTGAAAGCTCGACAATAAACAAAGAGTTTGAAATATGGCAGAAGTCAAACCTGCTGAAAATCAAGCAGTTTGACCAATTTGTCCTATTTTTTCAACTAATTGGCAAAGAAACATCGCCACTATATTGAGCAACAATCATGAGGGGGTGGGGATGTATACAACCTTCATTGGGGACCACATGGTATACAAATGACATTGGAGGGAGCAATTGTAACTTGGCAATTCTAGCCACCCCTAGTTTCTCCCACTGGGGAGAGATCTTTACCTGTATCTGATTGACACTGTCCAACTGGGAGGCCTGCGTTTGGGACTGACTGGGCAGAGTAAAGTCCGTAAGGGGGGGGGGGGAACTAAGATTTTTAGGAGTCTGGCATAACACTTTGCATGCCAAGCCAAATTCAGCAATATTTCTGTAAAGCACAGTTGCTTGTGAGAGTGCAAGAGTGACTTTATAGTAATGTTAGTGTTGCACACTAGCATGCAACACAGCACACAAAGGGGCAAAAAAAAGCCAAGGGTGGGAGGCTTCCCTAATTACAGCTACTTTGTGCATTTCAATTAATTTCTTAAAACAAACCAATCTAAAAACAGCATAATTATGACCTACTTTGGCCTCTTTATCCAATGTTCCCTATGTGCAAAGTTTGAGCTTCTTGAAATGAACCTCAAAATTAATTTTCATTGCATAGCTTTTTAAAATTTGAAAGCTTGACCATAAACAAAGAGTTCAAAATATGGCAGAAGTCAAACCTGCTGAAAAAAAAGCAGTTTGACCAATTTGTCCTATTTTTTCAACTAATTGGCAAAGAAACATCGCCACTACCAGCATAATTATGACCTACTTTGGCCTCTTTATCCAATGTTCCCTATGTGCAAAGTTTGAGCTTCTTGAAATGAACCTCAAAATTAATATTCATTGCATAGCTTTTTGAAATTTGAAAGCTCGACAATAAACAAAGCGGAAGAACGAATAGCAGATACAAAAAGACATCTTTTCTTTATTCTGCTATCGCCCTTCGGCGAAAGCTAAAGCCGCTACAACAACAACAACAACAAAAATAAAATATTGAGTGTATTAAGGGCCATTTTTGGTCCGTGGAGCCTAGGTTAAGGACCACTGACCTAGAGAGATGTTTCTTTAGTCCGATCTGTGATTAGTGCAACGCTTAGTAGGCCGTAGGTCAGAGAGGGCATGGTCAAAGGTTAAATCAGACAGCAACATCTTGACACTATTGACCAGTACCTACGCCACCGAGGCAGGGTCGTATTTACGGGGCTGAAGGGGCCCGCGCCCCCCTCCTCGAGCTTCATGTTTCTTCTTTACCGTGGGCGAGACTCGAATTTTCACCCTCGCCCCAATAAAATTGCCAATGGATCATTGAAGTTCAAAGCAACATCTGAACAGAGGACCGTCTGGGACAACAAGTGCACTCAGTCTCGGTCTCGCGAGAGCAATTGAGGACGTCCTGGGACCAAATCAGAAGCTTTGGCCTTGTGAGGGCAAAACCCTCATCACTAAAAACCTTAGCAGTTAATTATGTGTATTGATAAAGTGACGTTGAACCATTTTTTTTCTTTTTTTTTTTACTCTTTTACAACTGCATCGTAATTAGAGGACGAAAAGAAGTCACGTCACGGAGCAACAATCATGAGGGGGTGGGGATGTATACAACCTTCATTGGGGACCACATGGTATACAAATGACATTGGAGGGAGCAATTGTAACTTAGCAACTCTAGCCACCCCTAGTTTCTCCCACTGAGGAGAGACCTTTACCTGTATCTGATTGACACTGTCCAACTGGGAGGCCTGCGTTTGGGATTGACTGGGCAGAGTGAAGTCCGTAAAGTCGAATTCGGACCCTTGGGTATCTCCTCCGATTAGGTCGGTCTCTTCGGTGTCCAAAAAAGTTAGCGTCTGAGAGCTAGGTCCATAGGCGTCCACACTCATCGTGGCTGTCAGAAGAACAAGTCTTTGTCACAAATTTCGAATTCGCACGTTCCAAAAAACCAACTGCTTTCGGGCCAAAAAAGAAAAATTTTCCGTCCAAAAAAAATTACGTGGTTATTTGAAATCAGCCATTTTGAAAAGAACTTATCTAGCAGTGTTGCCAGCACGTTCCAAAAAACCAACTGCTTTCGGGCCAAAAAAGAAAAATTTTCCGTCCAAAAAAAATTACGTGGTTATTTGAAATCAGCCATCAGCCATTTTGAAAAGAACTTATCTAGCAGTGTTGCCAGATGGACGTTGAGCGCCGCGCCGAACCGAAGCAGTTGCTAGCTTCTCACACATGACTAGAGGTGCTGGGGCGCATTCCATGAAATTTTTCGCACTTCGTAAATGTTAGATTTTAAAACCCTTGTTTTTAAAGGTTTTCTTAGTTATTTAATGGGCTCTTATTTTTAATTTACTTATTCATTAATTCAAAATTAAAAAAAAAAAAATTAACACCCATTCCATTCTATTTTTTGGCCTCGAGCTTTTTCAAAACGGCTCCACTTTTTAAAAAAATATAATCCACTACGTTTGAACCTCTTTGAACGACCTTGTCAGGAATGCGGAAGATTCTAAAAATTCCAAAGGTCGTTGATCTTTGTGGAGCAAATGGATAAAAATTATTAATAAATGGTCGATTCCTATGTAAAAAGTTGTGAAAAATCCTAATCTGAGGTCAAAACTTCGAAAAAAATAACTGTAAAAGGTCGAAAATTCAATTTTCATTTTCCGTTCTAATGAAAGATTTCAAAGATGTGTGTAAAGATTTCAAAGATAGGTATACAGCAGAAGGAAAAAAGTAGGTAAATCAATTATGTAGACAAAAATAAACTGGAAGAACGATGAGGGCAGCGTACCTACTTTTGTCGTAACACTCTCAACACCTTCTTTGTAGCAAGGAAAAGGTACATTCTAATGAGCCCCCCAAAAAAAAATCTGACGTAGGTAAGTAGGTGAGTGAGTACATTTATACAACATACAACACCTACTAATTAATAGGTACCTACCTACCTACATTTTTTTACTTTTTTTTATTTATTTATTTATTTTTTTTTTTACTCACCGCAAACAAGAACTCTTGGCCTAAGGCAGACAGGTCTACAATGTCTACATACCTAATGGAGGAGTTGCAAATGGGTAAAAATTATTAATAAATGGTCGATTCCTATGTAAAAAGTTGTGAAAAATCCTAATCTGAGGTCAAAACTTCGAAAAAATAACTGTAAAAGGTGGAAAATTCAATTTTAATTTTCCGTTCTAATGAAAGATTTCAAAGATGTGTGGAAAGATTTCAAAGATATACAGCAGAAGGGAAAAAGTAGGTAAATCAATTATGTAGACGAAAATAAAATATTGAGTGTATTAAGGGCCATGTTTGGTCCGTGGAGCCTAGGTTAAGGACCACTGACCTAGAGAGATGTTTCTTTAGTCCGATCTGTGATTAGTGCAACGCTTAGTAGGCCGTAGGTCAGAGAGGGCATGGTCAAAGGTTAAATCAGACAGCAACATCTTGACACTATTGACCAGTACCTACGCCACCGAGGCAGGGTCGTATTTACGGGGCTGAAGGGGCCCGCGCCCCCCTCCTCGAGCTTCATGTTTCTCCTTTACCATGGGCGAGACTCATATTTCACCCTCGCACCGCCTACGGCGGCCCATTTTTGACCAAAAA
>NW_007377946.1:78602-85908 GCF_000475195.1 Diaphorina citri | reverse complement strand
CCCCCCCTCTCTCTCTCCCTCTCTCTCTCTCTCCCTCTGCCTTTCTCTCTCTCTCTCTCTGACATAGTACTGTTTTACTCGGAAAGAGGGCCTCATAAAGTCCCCCAAGATCCAATCGAGTGCAAAATTTAATGAGTAGGTGGTAGGTAAACAACTTCCTTGTTTCTTTAGGTATTGATTTATTTGAAGTTTGTTCTTCTTCACAAATTCAACGAAATTCAACGAAAATGGAAAAGCCACTCGAGAGTTAAGGTGGCACAAAGGACGAACAAAAGATTTACCTACGGACAAACTAAATGCAAAATCCTCCAGTTAAATCTTGCACCTCGCTTCATTTGTTCCATTAGGAAAGAACGCGGTTGGTTCAATTAAAGATTAAGAACTGTTGTAATTCGGTTTGATTTTCATCACCGTGTGGTTTATCCAGGCCAGCCATTAACGGTAAAAAGTTACGCCACTTTCTGGATTCAAACCCAAAGACCGCTGTCTCCCCACAGTGACCACCAAGCCATTAGTGCTTTAACCTGACCACACTCCCTCGATCAATATTATTTCAACTTTATGTTACCATTAAGTTCTTTGGTTAAATCCACTATCCACTATTGACTGACTATGGCAATAAAATGTACCTAATATGTAGTTTATATGTACCTCGGTGGTGTAGTGGTCAAGACACTCGTCTAGTTAGTTATCAGGAGAGCGTGGGTTCAATCCCAGCATTATTCCCAGCTCGAGATATGAAATTTTACGTCCATATTGTAATTTGAAAATACATATATGACCAAATGACCATAGTAGGTACACAATAGGTAATAGTAGCCTATTATACTTCTCCATTTACCTATCTACATCTACACCTCCTTGTTCTTAGTGTTGTTGTTTTTGTTGGTCTTCTTCGTCTTCTCCTCCTTCTTCTTTTTACTCGTCTAATTCGTCTCCTTCTTTTTTCTCTTCATCTTCTCCTCCTTCTCCTTTTTTTTTTAAACAAAATACCATAATCTCGCGGAATCATATTTATTTATAGCTGGATATACTAGGTAATAGATCAGTTGCGCTTACTTGGGCATAGAGCAGGAAAAATGAGGACCAACGGAATTTTTCTTTTTCTTCTACGACTTCTAGATACCGAGATAAATCGATTTATAAAATTCCGGTAAATCGTGAACTTTGACGTCACGGCATAGGCCCCCGCCCCCGTACACGATGACGTCACATCAAATGTCCCGAGCAAAGCTCCCTCGCAGGCAACACATTAATGTGTTTGTGCGCATAAGTTTCTGCGCATTTCTTTCTGCTCCTCCGCAAGCGTGCTTGCATACTGGCGCTACCTAACGGACGAAAAAAATAACTGCGTAAAGTCTGACGTCACACATATTTGAACTCTTTCATTAGAACGGAAAATAAAAATTGAATTTTCGACTTTTTACAGTTATGACGTCACACATCTTTGAACTCTTTCATTAGAACGGAAAATAAAAATTGAATTTTCGACCTTTTACAGTTATTTTTTTCGAATTTTTGACCTCAGATTTGGATTTTTCCCAACTTTTTACATAGGAATCGACCATTTATTTATAATTTTTGAGAGTGAAAGGCAAATCTTCTCACAGCTGGTACCCAGGTATTGGGCTATTAATCTTCCGGGGTCACTTCTTATTGAATACATAAATCTTCAAGCTTCAGCCGTAATGAGTGTAGTGTTTGCATTTTTTTGCCTCTCTTCTTCCAGATGTAGGTTATGCCATCGCAATAATCGCTGCAATGCAATGCTGTGTCTGTCTGACCAATCGCAGAGCTAGGATTGACCTGTGGTCTGTTTCGCGAAGAATTTTACCTGGATTTAAGTAAACGCTAAAGACCATCTCATGTCTCAATCATAAAGCTAAGAACATCCGAAAGCGATGATTCAATACGAAGTGAAGATACAAGATCCGAAGCGAAGATACGAGGTACAATAAGGTCAATAGAACAAGCGTAAGATAATACTGATGTCTAAGGATGGTCTAACGTCGAAACGGTGTTCAGTGAACTGTAGAACTCATTCAGAAAAAGGGCTCCTGTAAGGCCCCCAAAGGCCCGACTGATCCCAAAATTTGATCACCTAAAGCCATATCTTTAAGTGATTACTGATTAATACTGATGATTACTGATTCATGTTTCCAAAATTTCAACAAAATTTGATGACAAATTTCAACAAAATTTGATGAATACCAAGTTTCGATCTTGTCCCCCCCCCCCCCCCCCCCCCAAACGAATCACAATCGGACACGAAATTTTGTTCTAGAAAATTCACCATTTCGGTAGGTGACCGAAAAATAATTAAGTCCGACAACAGCATTCACTTTGAGACCATTAAAAGCGATGTCTCGAAACTATCTTAGGTATTTACTTGTCTCAAAATTACCCCAACCCAACCTATAGTAAAGAAGACAACTACATTTATGAGAATAGCTCACAACTAATAGGTAATAGACCAGTCTTTGTAGATATACCTAAGAAGATGAGAATGGATCTCCTCAAAGGTCACAGAGGATCAATGAAGTTGTTGGTTAAGTCTGAAACTATATTATACCTTCTACCATTATACCTTCTCAAAGCTTTGTATTTTGTGAACACTTTCACTGAGGAGGATTCTCAGCTAATATATTACCAGGCAGCCAGGCACGCCAAACCTGTGGCCCAAAACAGATCCAAAACGTATGGCCCAAAACAGATCCCAAACGAATGGCCCAAAACAGATCAAAAAACTTCCCGCCCGGGGCGGATTTTATCCTGATGGGATAATGTTCGTTCTCGGAACGGCTGGGTTTCTCCTATCCTGTCTTCTTTCTCTCTTCGATTTCGGGACGATAAGACCATAGCAGTTAGAGTTCCCTCTGTCAAACCCCTTAAAAAAAAAAAAAAAAAAAAAAAAAAGCAATGTACCTAAATGTAAACTTGTAAACTGTTGTAAATCATCCCGAATCATTTACACTCAAGTGTAAATCTGTAAACATTGGCAATATTTTGTCTCCTTAAAAGAGGCGAGCAATTATCGAATGCCTAATTTGAATTCGGAAGGCAATCCCATTTTATTGGACATGCAAGATGTCTCCAGTGGTCTGGCCTTCACGGGGTCAAAGGTGACTATATAAAACCCCATATCTATCCATCTGTGTATGTGCGAACAATGCCAAAAAGGTGATCTTTCTTGAATTGAAGAATTGGCTCATTGATGAGTAACTCATATTTATGAGTAGGTCTGATGACAGGTAAATCTACTCATTGTCGTGTTTTTCGCTCTAAACAGATTGACCGATTGTATACGTGCGTCCAATGCCAAAAAAAACTGATCATGAATTGAGGAATTGGCTCACTGATGAGTAGGTCTGATGACAAGAAAATCTACGTGTTTTTCGCTCTAATCAGATTTAATCAATTAAAAAATTAGACTTGATTTTTTCCTTACTCTGGGCTCTGTGTACAGTTACTTCTCTGAATATGAAGAAATTTAGGTATACCTATCAATAAAACTCTAACTCTTAGGTCTTGTCGTCCCGAAAATAGAAGGAAGACAGGATAGGAGCAATTGTTCCGAGAACGAAGCTCATTTGTTCAGGATAAAGTCCGGCCCGTGTGGGAATCGAACTCGCGACCCGCTTACAAGGCGGGTGCGCTACCCTCCAAGTTAACTATATATAGGCTGGCTAGTATAGGTAGGTAGATATATCTCTGGTTGTATCTAATCTAGCCCTCAAGCGATGTATGAGAGTAGGTCGCTTTGGTCAGATGGATTCTTCTTCTATCTACCATTCTACATCAACTAATGTGTGTATAACATTATGATAATATTATTCCATATCTCATCTGCAATCGATGTTATCAATGCAATCGAATCTCATCTTAACTGGTGATTCGGTGAACTGTAAAACTCGAAAAAAAGGGCCGCTACCTATGTAAAGGGCAGTATAACATTTCCTGTGCCCTAAATCACCAAAGTATGGAAAAGTATTTACAATTCCATATCTCGATATGATTCGTCCAAATTCAAAATTCTGCTTTTCCATTGGCTATTACACTTGTAAGATACCTACTTTTCCATACTTTGGTGATTTAGGGCACAGAAGTCCGATCGAGCTCAAAATCTAAAGGAGAAAAGACGTAAACACTTGAAATTTTGTCTAATTTCTTCAAAATCGGATAAACCGCGTCTGCCTTATAAGCGCTGGGTTACGGGTTCGATTTCCGTCCTGGGCAGATTTTATCCTAAACGATCTAAACCGATAACGTTCGTTCTCGAAACGGCTGGCTCCTATCCTGTCCTCCTTCTCTCTTCGATTTCGGGACGATAAGACCCTAGCAGTTACAGTTCCCTCTATCAAACCTCGCTTCTTTCGTTCCGTAGAACTTACATACTTCTATCGCTCAGTTCTTGATAGCAGCGGTGATTACCTATTCTTTTACGAGTTTATTTTATTATGACAAAATATACCTTCAGTCTTGCCGGGTCAAAAGTCAAAGTGGCTACACAATTAACCTGGTAGTCGGTAGATAAGGTTGTTAGGTAGGTGTCTATAGGTACGTATTGGTAATAGGTACCATGTGTTACGTGTTACCTATTGGACGAGAGCCTAAAGGTATTTGGTTACCTATTTGGAATCCAATTGAAAACTTTTGGAATGGTAGTAAAAAATAAGAGACCCCTTCTACAAGTAAGTACTTACTTTTAATAATAATAATAATTTATACTGCTCGCATAGGACTGAAAAGTCCCTTTACTCCAGCAGTAGGCTACTACTATTATTGTGGTCATACATATTCTCAAATTATATTGAGGATAAAATTCCATACCTCGGCTGGAATTGAACCCACGCCCTCCTGTTTACCAGGCGAGCGCCTTGACCACTACACCACCGAGGCAGGTGCTCTCTCTCTCTCTTTTACCTCCCTCCCTCCCATTAATTAAAAGTTAGATCGTAGCTTAGGGGAAGAATTAAATTATGTAAAATGTAAATTTTTAAAATAAAGCAAATATTATCAATCAATCAATCAATCAATCAATCAATCAATCTCTCTCTCTCTCTCTCTCTCTCTTTTTTTTTTACCTCCCCCCCCTCCCATTAATTAAAAGTTAGATCGTAGCTTAGGGGAATAATTAAATTATGTAAAATGTAAATTTTTAAAATAAAGCAAATATTATCAATCAATCAATCAATCAATCAATCAATCTCTCTCCCTCTCTCTCTCTCTCTCTCTCTCTCTCTCTCTCTCTCTCTCTCTCTCATAAAAAAAAAAAAAAAAAAAAAAAAAAAAAAAAAAAATCAGTAAAACATCAAAACTCTGTTCCGTGTTGATTTATGCCGGGCGTCTCTTCAAACTATTGACGTAGGTTTTTTTTTTTTAAAGAGGTTTGACAGAGGGAACTGTAACTGCTATGGTCTTATCGTCCCGAAATCGAAGAGAGAAGGAAGACAGGATAGGAGAAAGCCAGCCGTTCCGAGAACGAACATTACCCCATCAGGATAAAATCCGCCCCGGGCGGGAATCGAACCCGCGGCCTAGCGCTTACAAGGCAGACGCACTACCAACTAAGCTAACTAGGCTGGCTCAACAAAAATTGGAAAAGCCACTCGAGAGTTAGGGTGGCACAAAGGACGAACAAATAGATTTACCTACGGATAATCTAAATGCAAAATCCTCCAGTTAAATTTTGGACCTCGCTTCATTTGTTCCATTAGGAAAGAACGTGGTTGGTTCAATTAAAGATTAACTGTTGTAATTCGGTCTGATTTTCATCACCGTGTGGTTTATCCAGGCCAGCCATTAGCGGTAAAAAAGTTACGCCACTTTCTGGATTCAAACCCAAAGACCGCTGTCTCCCCACAGTGACCACCAAGCCATTAGTGCTTTAACCTGACCACACTCCCTCGATCAATATTATTTCAACTTTATGTTACCATTAAGTTCTTTGGTTAAATCCACTACTGACTGACCATAGCAATAAAGTGTAAGTACCTAATATGTAGTTTATATCTACCTCGGTGGTGTAGTGGTCAAGACACTTGTCTAGTTATCAGGAGAGCGTGGGTTCAATCCCAGCATTCCCAGCTCGAGATATGAAATTTTATGCCCTTATTGTAATTTGAAAATACATATATGACCATAGTAGGTACACAGTAGGTAATAGTAGCCTATACTTCTCCATTTACCTACATCAACACCTCCTTGTTCTTATTGTTGTTGTTTTTGTTGGTCTTCTTCGTCTCCTTCTCCTTCTTCTTTTTACTCGTCTTCGTCTCCTTCTTTTTTCTCTTCATCTTCTCCTCCTTCTCCTTTTCTTCTTCTTTTTTTTCTTATCAAAATACCATAATCTCGCGGAATCATATTTATTTTTAGCTGGATATACTAGGTAATAGATCAGTTGCGCTTACTTGGGTGATGTTTCAAAGTCATAGAGCTGGAAAAATGGGGACCAACGGAATTTTTCTTTTTCTTCTACGACTTCTAGATCCCGAGATAAATCGATTTAAAAAATACCGGTAAATCGTGAACTTTGACGTCACGGCATAGGCCCCCGTACACGATGACGTCACATCAAATGTCCCGAGCAAAGCTCCCTCGCAGGCAACACATTAATGTGTTTGTGCGCATACGTTTCTGCGCATTTCTTTCTGCTCCTCCGCAAGCGTGCTTGCATACTGGCGCTACCTAGCGGACGAAAAAAACAACTGCGTAAAGTCTGACGTCACACATCTTTGAACTCTTTCATTAGAATGGAAAAAAAAAATTGAATGTTCGACCTTTTACAGTTATTTTTTCGGAGTTTTGACCTCGGAGTTTTTCCCAACCTTTTTACATAGGAATCAACCATTTATTTATAATTTTTACCATTGCAAACTGCTTCCATTTGTGGCGCGATAGATTCCATGTATTGGGGATTGAGTGAAAGGCAAATCTTTCACAGTCTGGTACCAGGTATGGCTATAATACTTCTCCGGGGTTTCACTTCTATGAATACATAATCTTCAAGGCTTCAGTCCGTACATGAGTGTAGCTGTTTTTTTTGGCATTTTTTTTTTTGCCTCTCTTCTTCAGATGTTTAGTAGGTTATGCCATCGCAATATCGCTGCAATTGCAAAATTCTTGTTTCTGTCTGACCATATCGCAGAGCTAGGATTGACCTGTGGTCTGTTTCGCGAAGTGGATTTACCCTGGTTTAAGTAAACGCTAAAACTATCTCATATGTCTCAATGCGTAAAGTAATAACTATCCGAAAGCGATGATTCAATTACGAAGTGAAGATACAAGATATCCGACATCGGAAGAT
>NW_007377946.1:54179-77689 GCF_000475195.1 Diaphorina citri | reverse complement strand
TCCCTCCCCTTTTTTTTTTTTTTTTTCATAAAAAATTATCCTAAAACTCCCTTTGCCACTGAAGTTTACATACCTAGATCTGTATTTTCCTTACTACCTATATTGAGCAAAATAATAATAATAATAATAATAATAATAATAATAATAATAATAATAATAATAATAATAATAATAATAAATAAATAAACAGAAAATGTAGGTATAATATGTTATTGTTTTTCGATTGCAAAAAAAACAACGGGTTTAAAAAAATATTAAACATATACATATAACAAATTAACAAATATTAAATTTAATATTATATTTTGGGTTTAACAAAAATATTTCAACGGCTTTCTTTCTGGTGTTCTCATGTTGACCCAGCACCTATATAAAATGGGGATAAGTATATTGTGTCTCTTCTCGCCCATCTGATGATGGTGCATGTGCATGAGGGTCCACATTTATAGAGAAGGGTCCCCACAAAACGTCCCTGAAATGCCTGGGGTCCAACGCACGGCGGGGGCGGTTCATTACGTCAGTTTGTCGGTCCAGTTTCAGCCCTCTAGGGTGACCCAAGTTAGCCAGACCTGTGTCCATTGTGAAGTTCATAAACCTAGGGAGTTACGGAAACTAACAGACCGACACCGAAGCGAATACAATAGTCCGTCCACTATACCTTTTATTATTAGTAATAATAAAGGAAGGACGGACTAAAAATCACCCGTTTATAAATTCTAGCTCTGATTCCGTTCAACTCGAGTTAGTAGAGTTAAGAGTTAGTATAAATTTAGTAGAAGTTAGTAGGTCATCGGACATCAACGTCTACTAAGATTTATATACCAAATGGTTATCTTTTTTTATTTATTCATTTTTTTCCGTGCCTTCAAGGGGTTCGAGGGAACTTTAGTGGGTTCAGAGCACAGAGAGTGGGTAGCAGAATACCTAGATTTGACCTAAAAACAGAGTGGAGCGAAAAGATAGAGCTTTTTGCTGCCCTGCAAGCGCTAGGTAGCGGGTTTGATTCCCGCCTGGAGAGAACATTATCCCAACCAGATAAAAATTGTTCTTGGAACCGTGGCATTCTCAAATCCTGTCTCTTCCCTGTGACAAACCTCTTTGTTTCTTCAAGTTCTTTTGGTTTTTGATGGGGTTCAATAGCCTTGTTTCGAAATCCTGCGAGAAATTAAGGCTGACTAAGACCTCTCTGTTAGGGGTTTTGAAGCAGATTGAAAAAAGAGGCAGTAAAAAATTAATACCTATATAAAATGTTAAAGGGGGTCGAGCGGGTTTCGAACACAATCAAATGTCTTCTGACAGTTTCATTTGTCCATACACGATGGGTTTTGAGTCAGCTATGTGTGATACATTCCTAGGGTGTATCATGCCCATCTACCTAACCTACCTACTTTGTCTTCTTTTTCATAAATACTGAAAAAAATCAAATCAACGCTAAAAATAATATTTTGGAGAAGAAAAAAAAATCATATACCTAGGTAGGTACCTAAATAAATTAGGTAGGTAATTGTAGGTATAAGTATATAGGCACCTACCTAAATTGACCATTTCATGCTGCATCCAAATGATTATGATTTTATAATCATTATGATTTTAATTAACTTATCGCCCGGATTTACAAATCGGGGAACCGGTTTACGAATGTGTTTACAACTTTGTAAACTACTTTTTTCATTTATTAATTTTTTTATTCGGTAGACAACTACAATTCTTTTTAATTTTTTGTTTGTTATTATCTTTAATTAACTTATCGCCCGGATTTACAAATCGGGGAACCGGTTTACGAATGTGTTTACAACTTTGTAAACTACTTTTTTCATTTATTATTTTTTTTATTCGGTAGACAACTACAATTTTTTTAATTTTTTGTTTATTATTATCTTTTTTTTTCACGCCAATTAAATGCATCGAATACGGATCAGAAGGTATGTGATAGATAATAACTAATTAGATCAGTGGCGTCCTCTACAGGCTAAAAGCATCTCACGAGGCCAAAGCTTTCGATTTTGTCGGCAACCTCCGTGACCGAGTGGCCATCACACCCGCTTGCACGCCGGATATCCCGGGTTCGATTCCCGGAGGGTTCGAATTTTTTTCGGCTCTGTGCTTGGAGTTTGGGGTGCACTCAGCCTCGTGAGGACAATTGAGTAGCTACTTTAATCGAGTAGCGATCAGTGGCCGGTATTACCAGTGTAGAAATCATACGAACACCTAGAAACCTAGATGAAAATTCGTAAAGGAGGCACTTAAAAATGCTACGATACCCAAAAAAGTTGTAAAAAAGGTCTCTATTTTACCACAGTTGGACTACATGATTTGAGTTAGATTTTGTTCCACAGACTCTAGACTGTCACCTGTACACAGATAACCAAAAACTCACAATGTTGCTTATCCTCAGTGATTCGTTGGGAAAGAGTCCTCGAGATTGATGAGTGCAATTGTCCCAGAAGGTCACTTGTGCAGATACAACCACGCAGAATGTTGCTTAACTTCAGTGAACCCGTTGGGAACGAATGAATTCAACATGCTATTGCAGCTGGCGTCGGCAACCTCCGTGACCGAGTGGCCATCACACCCGCTTGCACGCCGGATATCCCGGGTTCGATTCCCGGAGGGTTCGAATTTTTTTTTGGCTCTGTGCTTGGAGTTTGGGGTGTACTCAGCCTCGTGAGGACAATTGAGTAGCTACTTTAATCGAGTAGCGATCAGTGGCCGGTATTACCAGTGTAGAAATCATACGAACACCTAGATGAAAATTTGTAAAGGAGGCACTTAGAAAAGTAAAGCAATGTAAGTGTAAACTTGTAAACTGTTGTAAATTATCCCGAATTATTTACACTCAAGTGTAAATCTGTAAACATTGGCAATATTTTGTCTCCTTGAAAGAGGCGAGCAATTATCGAATGCCTCATTTGAATTCGGAAGGCAAGCCCATTTTATTGGACATGCATTTTTTTGGCTCTGTGCTTGGAGTTTGGGGTGCACTCAGCCTCGTGAGGACAATTGAGTAGCTACTTTAATCGAGTAGCGATCAGTGGTCGGTATTACCAGTGTAGAAATCTGTAAACAAATCTGTAAGTAAATAAATCTGTAAACATTGGCAATATTTTGTCTCCTTGAAAGAGGCGAGCAATTAACGAATGCCTGATTTGAATTCGGAAGGCAAGCCCATTTTATTGGACATGCAAGATGTCTCCAGTGGTCTGGCCTTCACGGGGTCAAAGGTGAGCGAATGACTATAAAACCCCATATCCATCCATCTGTCTACCTACAGATAAAATAACTACGTACCTACTTATTTACCCATCCTCTAGCTGTAGATAAAATATGTGTTTCATCAGAAGCTTTAAACCAGCAAAATAAATAAAGCAATATTTTGTGTGTCGAAAACAGGGCCGTATTTAAGGGGGGGGCGAGGGGGCCCGGCCCTCCTCCCCTCGATCTTCATTTTCCCCCTTTACCGTAGGCTAGACTCGGAAAATGAGATTTCTTTAACAAAATAATATGTTTTTTTTAGCCAGCCTAGTTAGCTAAGTTGGTAGTGCGTCTGCCTTGTAAGCGCTCAAAAATAAGGCCCTTGTGGGGTTAAAAAACTTGGAACTTATCACATAGGTTGTTCAGGAAAATTCATTAGAAGGTATGTACGTACCTAGGTACCTAAGTACCTACTAAGTTACATACTTAACTTAGAAGCAGAAGTAAGCTCGACTTGACAATCAAATTTTCAAAATTAGACTTACATTACATTAAAATGGGGGTCTTTTCTGACGAAATTCCTGAGTGTGGAGTAAAGTATGTAACTATTGCACCCCAAACATAGACTTACTTTATCCAGAGGTCGCTTCAAAAAAAAAAAAAAAAAAAAACTTGGAACTTGTCACATAGGTTGTTCAGGAAAATTCATTAGAAGGTATGTACGTACCTAGGTACCTACGTACTAAGTTACATACTTAACTTAGAAGCAGAAGTAAGCTCGACTTGACAATCAATTTTTCAAAATCAGACTTCAAAATTAGATTACATTAAAATGGGGTCTTTTCTGACGAAATTCCCGAGTGTGGAGTAAAGTATGTAACTATTGCACCCCAAACATTTAGACTTACTTTATCAAGAGGTATCACTTGGTTCAATCAGGCAGTTTGCGAGTGAGCGTAGTAGTTGCTGAATGCTGGAAAGCAAATGAATCCCGCCTTATTATTGGCTCTATTATCACCCGAGCTGATTACCATAGGGAGCACCAATTGTCACCAAAACGGCAACCTTGACACGATTCGAAATTTGGAGGGGAAGGGGACTGGATGCTCCACATTTTTGGGATCCACCCCATAGTAAAGGAGCTAAAATGAACCCCGAGGGGCCGGGCCCCCTTGGCCCCCCAAATATACGGCCCTGTCCCCAAGTTACCTGTGTGCACCTGATTCGGTTTTAACTTTTAATTTTGTGGTCTAAGCTTGGTTTTGAATGGGTATAATTAAGCACCAATTTGTGATTGTACTTACCTAACATCATCAGTTAAAGTATAGGTACTTAAAGTATGATGCGGTTAAAATGCGTAATAATAGGAGATTAAAATAGGTGCCTACTTAAAACTTAAAGTATGATGTGGTTAGGCGGTTTCCGTGCATAGTAGGAGATAAGAGTGGGTGAAATTTGATTGAACTTTGGCTCGGATGGAGAGAATAGGTACTGGTGATTCGGTAAACTGCAGAACTCGGAAAAAGAAAAATAAGGCCCTTGTGGGGTTAAAAAACTTGGAACTTATCACATAGGTTGTTCAGGAAAATTCATTAGAAGGTATGTACGTACCTATAGGTACCTAAGTACTAAGTTACATACTTAACTTAGAAGCAGAAGTAAGCCCGACTTGACAATCAATTTTTCAAAATTAGACTTACATTACTTTAAAATGGGGGTCTTTTCTGACGAAATTCCCGAGTGTGGAGTAAAGTATGTAACTATTGCACCCCAAACATTTAGACTTACTCAAGAGGTATCACTTGGTTTAATCAGGCAGTTTGCGAGTGAGCGTAGTAGTTGCTGAATGCTGGAAAGCAAATGAATCCCGCCTTATTATTGGCTCTATTATCACCCGAGCTGATTACCATAGGGAGCACCAATTGTCACCAAAACGGCAACCTTGACACGATTCGAAATTCTTTGACTACTGATGTGACTGTGTCACGGACCATGACTTACTGTAGACTGTAGATCAATAGATATATCACGGACTCTGGCTTACCGTAGATCAACATCTAACATCGGAACAATATGCGGACATTGCTGCTGGATTAACGTTTCATCTCGATGAATAGACGTACATCAACATAGACAGGGCGACAGGATGACCCATGTTCCATGTCAGACTCTTGAGGCATTGTATCTCAATCAAAAAATCAATCAAATCTTAAATTTATTTGTGTTAAAGCGGAGCCTTTTCACAAATTTCTGTTAATATCACAGCATCACTTAAGAGCCTCCTTTGCAATCAGGGGTGGATTTTATCCTGAACGGAAAATGTTCGTTCTCGGAACGGCTGGCTTTCTCCTATCCTGTATTCCTTCTCTCTTCAATTTCGGAACAATAAGACCTTAGTTCAAACAAACTTCTTGAAAAGGGGCACTCACAGCTTTTCATTCAGTTAAACTTTCATTTCGTTGGTCTTTAGGCTATTTTTGGCCCAAAGAAACCTCTCACTTATGTCACCTATTCTGGAAATGATAGAACACTGTTTGTTCTCGGAACGGCTGGCTTTCTCCTATCCTGTATTCCTTCTCTCTTCAATTTCGGAACAATAAGACCTTAGTTCAAACAAACCTCTAGAAAAGGGGCATTAACAGCTTTTCATTCAGTTAAACTTTCATTTCGTTGGTCTTTATGCTATTTTTGGCCCAAAGAAACCTCTCACTAAGTCACCTATTCTGGAAATGATAGAACATGATGATACACCCAGTCAAAATTTATCAATATTTCCAACAGGAGTGTCATCCTGAATGCCAAATAATACCTATGCCATTATGCCAAATAATATAGATGCCATCATGCCAAATAATACAATGATAATGCATAAAACAAATAGTGCTGTTATTAGACATATTGCATATCATTGACATCTAAATAGTCTAAGTTGCATATTTATCTCTAGATAATGTACTGGTACCCATGTAAAAGATATTTATCTCTACCTATATGTAAAAGTAGTAGGTATGTAATACCTATGCCATTATGCCAAATAATATAGATGCCATCATGCCAAATAATACAATGATAATGCATAAAACAAATAGTGCTGTTATTAGTCATATTGCATATCATTGACATCTAAATAGTCTAAGTTGCATATTTATCTCTAGATACTGTACTGGTACCCATGTAAAAGATATTTATCTCTCTACCGATATGTAAAAGTAGTAGGTATGTAGGTACTGGTACCTACCTACGGGGAGTAGTGCATTACATATTGGTCTCTAGGTCTTTATTCCTATGTAAAAGGAGTACCTATTGGTAGCTGGTAGTAGTGACTAGTGTAGTGATGCTTTGAGATAAAATAGCTTACTATATGGGTTGGTAACTATATCTGTATGATGCAGTAACTGAGGTAGCCTAACCTATATCTTTATGCAGTATAGCAAGGTATGCACATCTTTAAGCTGTTGTTGTTGTTGTTGTAGCGGCTTTAGCTTTCGCCGAATGGCGATAGCAGGATAAAGAAAAGATGTGTTTTTGTATCTGTCTAGGTCTTTATTCCTATGTAAAAGGAGTACCTATTGGTAGCTGGTAGTAGTGACTAGTGATGCTTTGAGATAAAATAGCTTACTATATGGGTTGGTAACTATATCTGTATGATGCAGTAACTGATGTAGCCTAACCTATATCTTTATGCAGTATAGCAAGGTATGCACATCTTTAAGCTGTTGTTGTTGTAGCGGCTTTAGCTTTCGCCGAATGGCGATAGCAGAATAAAGAAAAGATGTCTTTTTGTATCTGCTATACACCGGGGTGATGGTCTCTAGCTCTAGCCATGTTAAATTGGCTGGCTCGTCCTGAACCGCAGTCAACCATCGTGAGGACTTGTACTTGGTCTTTAAAAGCAGAGAGAACCCTTTGAGGAACTGCCAGCTTGCTAGGCTGGTTAGGGTTAGCTGTTCTCCTCCCTGTTTAGAGTCCCACAGCCAGACGTTAGTCTTCTCTCTGTTTAACGTCCCCTAGCCAGACACTGTAGCTGTAGAGAGAGATGGTACTAAATTAATGTGATTAAACTAATTTACAGAGTGTTAATACGTTGGGTGTACGTGGCAATATGTGTAAGTGAAGGCATGTGTAGAATTGTTTGATGTAAATGTCTTAGGTATGTATGTTAATGTCAATCTAAACTTGTCTTTTTTTTTAATTTAAACAGGTCTTGAATATTGTTCCATAAAATGTAGGTAATGTTATTCAAATATATAAGACCTTGTTTAGACTGCGAGAGTAAAGGGACTTTTCAGTCCTATGCTGGTAGTATAAACAAGGTATATTCTATTCTATTAATTTAAATGTAGCAAGAGTAGGTAGGTACATGGGAAAATGCGCACATCCACCAACAAGAATAATAATGACTTGTGGCTTGTGAGGGATTTGTAAATTTGACACATCCACTAACAATGACATAGAAATAGTGACGAAAGTCAATTTTTCAGATTAGCTAGGTACTCAAAGTAAACCAATAAAATTTCAATCAAGCTTAGGTACCCTAAGTTAATTATTTTTTTGTTTAGTAGACTAATAATAAACAAAAAAATAATTAACTTAGGGTAACGATTTCGGGACGATAAGACCATAGCAGTTACAGTTCCCTCTGTCAAACCTCTTAAAAAAAATAAAAAAAAAAAAAAATAAGGAAAATAAGGAAAATTAGTTGTTGGCCTTTATTTGGGGATTTTGGGGACTGATTTTTTTTTTTTCCTCTCCATTTTGGTTAGGCTGTTTCATATTTACCTCTTTCCGGCCAGCCTCATATTGCCTAGGTGTTTTCAGTGATATATGACATTGACTATCATTCTGTAGGTACCTACATACCACGAATATTTGGGCCACTGCCAATTCCAACGACCATCTATGTCAAGTTCCATTAACGCGTAAAAAAACTCCAATTTATATGCACAAATTGCTACATATTGTGAGTCTATGCCACATGTGTATGTGCGAACAATGCCAAAAAGGTGATCTTTCTTGAATTGAAGAATTGGCTCATTGATGAGTAACTCATATTTATGAGTAGGTCTGGTGACAGGTAAATCTACTCATTGTCGTATTTTTCCGCTCTAAACAGATTGACCGATTGTATGTGCGTCCAATGCCAAAAAAACTGATCATGAATTGAAGAATTGGCTCACTGATGAGTAGGTCTGATGACGAGAAAATCTACGTGTTTTTCGCTCTAATCAGATAAGTACTCTGTGACCGATTTCGTATGTGCTTGCAATGTCAAGAAGGTGATCTTGAACTCATCATCATAATTTTGCTCCAAACAAATTGTGTTGGTAACCGATTTGTAAACATTTCAAGATCGCTTCCACTATGTGTTTTGTATGCTAAACACAATCGTGTGTTAGGAAGGGTAAGTGTAGGTACCATTTATTCGCCCACCTAAAAAACGTACCTATGAAAGTTCAAGATTCAAATCAGAGTTACCATTACCAAACCAAACATATCTCGAACTTTATCTCACAGATTGCAATCGTGTGAAGCAATTTGATGTTTCGCCTAGATACAATTTAGACACCGAAAATTACCAAATTTTGTGTAATTTCGTGTAATTCGTGTAATTCCGACCGCAACTAACCTCATTAGCCTCCATTCACTCGAACTTTATCTCACAGATTGCAATCGTGTGAAGCAATTTGATGTTTCGCCTAGATACAATTTAGACACCGAAAATTACCAAATTTCGTGTAATTCCGTGTAATTCGTGTAATTCCGACCGCAACTAACCTCATTAGCCTCCATTCGGACAAATGAGAGAACTTCTATGACGAAACATACCAACATTAATATTTGAGCACGGAGATTTGTAATTTTTTCGAATGACTATTTAATGCGGTCGTGAGAGCATCATATAAAACGAGACTTGTAGTCTTGTACTCGTACTTCGCCACCTTAATACCTATGATTACAAAAGCTCCAGCAGAGAGAACTTCTATGACGAAACATACCAACATTAAAATTTGAGCACGGAGATTTGTAATTTTTTCGAATGACTATTTAATGCGGTCGTAAGAGCATCATATAAAACGAGACTTGTAGTCTTGTACTTCGCCACCTTAATACCTATGATTACAAAAGCTCCAAGCTTGAGCACGGAGATTTGTAATTTTTTCGAATGACTATTTAATGCGGTCGTGAGAGCATCATATAAAACGAGACTTGTAGTCTTGTACTTCGCCACCTTTAATACCTATGATTACAAAAGCTCCAAGCAGATAATTTTACGTCATGAAATCGTGTCTGAATTTGAAACGAAAGTGATCATAGGTATCATCGTTCAGTTTTGCGTCACTTTTCGCCGTGACTATTCGTGATGTAATGATTCTAAGAAACTCATCCGTGTTTCACCCAAGAACAACATATCCGACTGTTTCACCAAAGGAAACGAAACAGGATCTGAGGTTGATCTGTTTCGAAGTGATTCTAAGATGAGAGGCAAGCTCAAGCTCTCGTCTCTATAATTTAACATCTAAATCCTCACTGAGTCTCAATTTAACGGTAGTACAAACACTAGTAACTTGTGGATACCCACGATTTAAATCAAACGTTAATTCAGTTAATTGACTCGAGACTCTTTGAGGAAAATTATGAAGTGACTTGCACACAGTTACAAAAATTCGCTGATAAATCAGTGATAATCAATCTTAAAAGAAATTTTACTACGTTTTGCTCTTCAGTTATGCTCATACAAGATTCACAATATTGACAAAAGATCCTAGCAATACTTTTAGTGCTGTAACCAACAATTTAATTCCCCTGACTACTTCTGACGAAGATCTTCAGAGTATTTATTGGTCTACCGAGACCAATTTAGATAGATATTGAAGTTCCTACATTTAAAGAGATACCTCATTGCAAGTCACTTCGTAACCACTAATTAGGTATCTACTTGCAGCTGATTTTTTTTCAATCATAACTTCTGTTTTTGTATGATATAACTAGCAATTTACAAGTTTACTAAGTTTACTTTCTATCCGAGCAAAACGTTCATTGCGCAAACACATCTGTAAATCCGCAATTAGCAAAAACATCGCTATATGCGATTACGCGCAGCTTTTTTTAGCTAAATTCCGTTTCGGGATGAGCTAATTTTTTCCCTTTTTTTTTTTCAAAATCATCTCAAAGTTACCGCTTTTATCTTTTGTTTCTACTTTTTATGGTCGGGATTCCATGAGTTTGAATTCAATTTAAGTTGAACTGATTAAGCATTTTGTTTGGTAATTTAGTTCAAGTTTAATGATTGAATTAAGAATTTGATGGGCCAATTTCAATCTTTAATTGGATCGAGCTTTAGCCCGTCAGAAATCGGTTCAACTGAAACTGACTTCAAAACGTTGCGGTCCCAACCATCACTCGAACATTCAAATCTTTCGGGAGACTCGAAATTCAAGTTCCTACGTCCCCCCTAACTTTTGTGCACTTTTTCACCCGTTTTCCCTCTTAGAAATCTAAAATTTTCATCACCACTTTATTAGCTGAATTCCCTTAAGGGATTAGCTATTTTTTTCATTTTTCATTAGTTCTTCTGTTCATCACACCTCGCGCCGTTGGCTACAAAAATTTGACACCATCTTCCCCTATCCTTTTTCGGTGTTGAATTTTTGTAGACGACAAAAACCCTTCTCAATTTAGGGTTCTTCACGGGACCCCTTAGGGGTTCTTCGTGGAACCCTGTATGTATACATATTAGATTTTATTTTTATACATTATAAGCCAAAAAAATATAACGAAAAAAACTTTGAAAAAAATTGAAAAATATACACAATTGCCACCGTAAAAATCACGTTGTTTTTACTTTTACTTTCTGTTACTGAAGTAGGTATGTAATTAGACAGTATTGCAAATTTGATTCAGTAGGACATTTTCTTACAGGAACTAGCAACTTAAATGGCCTAGTGGGTATCACACTAGGCTTGCACACTAGAGGTCCCGGGTTCGATTCCCGAAGTTTTTTTCCGCTCTGTGCTTTTCTGGGTGCACTCAATCTCGTGAGGACAATCGAGTAGCGACCAGTTTAGAGGTATTTAGTAATGCTGTGATATCCACAAAAGCCATGAAAAAGCTCTGCTTTACCACAAATAAATATTGACTTGATTAAAATAATAATAATAATAATAATAATAATGTCATGTGCCCCGGGGGGGATAAAAAACACCCAAATTGATTGGTAGGAAAATATATAGCACTATTTTTTTTTATTTCTCAAAAAATACAAAAACAAAATGCCCGAACGAAACATACAAGTAATAATACAAGACAATTAATAGTAGCATACGAGAAGTCGGTCAAAGAAGGGCCATTTTAAATCATATATAAGAACGTTGTTACATATTTTTTCCCTCCCCCTTTTTTTTTTTTTTTTTTTTTTTTTTGACTTGGAAAAAATTCCAGCAAAAAATAAATAAATAAATTGTCCGGAATTTCGAAAAGAAATAAATTATCTATAGGTAGAGGTACGTGTTGACCCCAGATTATTGGGGGTCAAATCCCACCAATTTCTTTCGATAGCTCCAACCGTTTCCGAGAAAAAAAAAAAAAAAAAATGCGTAGGTACAAACGAAAAAGATTGCAAAAAATTGAAAAATCACTTCAGATCGTTCGAAAATTTGGCTCTTCTGTGACAGACCTCCTCATTTGGGCACTGCTTTACATTACAACTTGGTACAAGTTACAATTTACATTACAACTTAGTACAAGTTACAGGTCGAATATTGGTAACATGAGTATTATGATTTATGAATTACAAAATACATCTTAATGGAGATTTTACAAGCATAAGTTTGTTAATTTAATGGTTGGTCTAAAAGATGAATGGTGGGTTTCACCAATCTTCTTTTCAGCCTCTAACAGCTCTGTTAAGCCTATACAAATCAAATGGAACTTAACAGGCTGTCAACTAAACAGGCCTTCTAGGGACTGAAAAATACTGGTAAAATCTACCTACCCTAATGATAATGTGAATTGTGAAACAATTTGGACTTAAAGCATATGATATAGTTCCAGTTACTATAAGTCTGCGACAACAGCACGTTGAATGCGTTCCAAAGGGACTTTACGTACTTACTATTTGACAGGGACAGTCCATAAAAAAAGAAGAAAAAAAAAATGGGACAAATTTCTCATGTAAATGGAAATAATGGTCTTTTCGGTGGGACTCAGAGGGTTCACAACTACACATACAGAGGGAACTGTAAAAATGCCGAGGTCTCGTAGGATAGGAAACACTTCAGCTGTTTTTTGGTCTGATAGAGGGAACTGTAACTGCTAAGATCTTATCATCCCGAAATCGAAGAGAGGAAGATGGGATAGGAAAAAGACAGCCATTCCGAGAACAAACCTTATCTACGAGTATTTAGGATAAAGCTCGGCCAGGCCGGGAATAGAACCTGCATCCTAGCGCTTACAAGGCGTGCTGCCGTCCAAGTTAACTAAGGCCAGCCACTCACTATGAGGTAGACCTGATCAGGTTCAACTGATACCTCATGAGCACGACACACTATCAGGTAGACCTGACAGGTACGGCTGAAGACGTTCATCTGTCAGGTCTAGATTCGTATAAGCTGAACCTATCCCTTAGGGCAATTGCCCCAACTCCTAAGCCTCAGAGTGGCCTTTTTGTGTATGGAGTTAAGCTTCTACCTACCTAATAACTGATAGTGAGTGGCTGGCTCTTAACTATTGTGTTACCAAGGCTGACTTGTGACAGCCAAGGATATCCTATCCTGTCGTAACAGATTGAGATTCTGAATTTCTGACACTTATTCATATGCTAATCGGGATACTTTACATGTCAATTACACTTCGGATTGGTTTAAGATGGGTTTGAGCATTACTGTTCAATGCTTAGTAGGTAGGTAGGTACCAGGGCCGTATCCAAGATTTAGCGAGGAGGGCTCCAAATTTTCGGAGTCTTGCCGTAAGTATAGGAGAAAAATGAAGCTCAAAGAGAGGAGGTGGCGGGGGGGCCCCCTCGGCCCCAATTTTCGGAGTCTGACGTACAGTAGAGGAGAAAAATGAAACTCAAAGAAGAGGGGGTGGCCGGGCCCAAGCCCGCTATCCAAGTCGCCCAATACCTGAGCCAGTCCGGTGGTGGTGGCTACGCCAGCGGATACCCAAGCTCCAGCTACGGTGTCCCATCCAGCTCCTACGGAGCACCATCCTCCTACTAAGCGCCTCGCGCCCGTTGAACCGCCCCTACCTCGGGACTTGACTTTCGGCCCCCTCGACCCCCATTTTTCGGAGTCTGACGTACAGTAGAGGAGAAAAATGAAGCTCAAAGAGAGGGGGTGGCGGGGGGGCCCCTCGACCCCAATTTTCGGAGTCTGACGTACAGTAGAGGAAATGAGTGAAGCCCGGGCCCTCTAAAAACGGCCCTGGTAGGTACTTACCCACTACTTCAATACCATAAAATCAAACAACTTGAGTTTTTACATCATTTACAAACCATCACTATGCACGATTTTGACCTCAAATTTGGATTATGCAAACACTTCAACTGTACTTCAGCTGTCAAAGAAGAAGATCTATTTGCACTCACTATAAGTTGCATGGTCAAACGAGTCCGCGTCAAGTCATAAAATTTAGCGTAGTGTATTAAGCGGGGAACGACATTTGTGACAAGCATTTATGCTTAACACAATTAAAAATTCCTGTTTATCGACTTACTTTCATTGTAGATTCGTCCTCGCTGTCCGAATTGATGACCATGGTACCCAGTTCTTCACTTAGGGAGTTTATTTTTATACATTATAAGCCAAAAAAATATAACGAAAAAAACTTTGAAAAAAATTGAAAAATATACACAATTGCCACCGTAAAAATCACGTTGTTTTTACTTTTACTTTCTGTTACTGAAGTAGGTATGTAATTAGACAGTATTGCAAATTTGATTCAGTAGGACATTTTCTTACAGGAACTAGCAACTTAAATGGCCTAGTGGGTATCACACTAGGCTTGCACACTAGAGGTCCCGGGTTCGATTCCCGAAGTTTTTTTCCGCTCTGTGCTTTTCTGGGTGCACTCAATCTCGTGAGGACAAACTTATTTACTAGACTATTAGAACACGGATGGAAGCTCAGGCTGAATCTGATAAGATCTCAAACGAGTTAGGGCATTCTAGTTATGGAACTTATGGAAACTATAAATCATAAACACTGTTATTATTCAATGCTGACATACTATAGTTTAGTTTTTGGTGAGTTAAACAAAAATTGTATACCTACTTAGCTTTTTGAAGAGGTTTCATATAGAGGGAAGTGTATAATTCTGATGTTTTTTCGTCCCGAAATCAAAGAGAGATAAACGTGAAAAAGTTGTCGGTCCCTTGGATTCCCAACTAGGCAGATTCGACTGTGTATAGGAAATAGATAAATTGACGAAACTTAGACAGGTGTAAAAGGAAATATGTAGATAAATTGACGAAACAAGGTACCTACCACTGTTTTAGAAGGTAGGTGTACCTAGCTACCTAGTAGGTAGTTTTTTTTTTCAAAATCATCTCAAAGTTACCGCTTTTATCTTTTGTTTCTACTTTTTATGGTCGGGATTCCATGAGTTTGAATTCAATTTAAGTTGAACTGATTAAGCATTTTGTTTGGTAATTTAGTTCAAGTTTAATGATTGAATTAAGAATTTGATGGGCCAATTTCAATCTTTAATTGGATCGAGCTTTAGCCCGTCAGAAATCGGTTCAACTGAAACTGACTTCAAAACGTTGCGGTCCCAACCATCACTCGAACATTCAAATCTTTCGGGAGACTCGAAATTCAAGTTCCTACGTCCCCCCTAACTTTTGTGCACTTTTTCACCCGTTTTCCCTCTTAGAAATCTAAAATTTTCATCACCACTTTATTAGCTGAATTCCCTTAAGGGATTAGCTATTTTTTTCATTTTTCATTAGTTCTTCTGTTCATCACACCTCGCGCCGTTGGCTACAAAAATTTGACACCATCTTCCCCTATCCTTTTTCGGTGTTGAATTTTTGTAGACGACAAAAACCCTTCTCAATTTAGGGTTCTTCACGGGACCCCTTAGGGGTTCTTCGTGGAACCCTGTATGTATACATATTAGATTTTATTTTTATACATTATAAGCCAAAAAAATATAACGAAAAAAACTTTGAAAAAAATTGAAAAATATACACAATTGCCACCGTAAAAAAAAAAATCATGTTCTTATTTTTACTTTATATTACCTAAGTAATTAGACAGTATTGCAAATTTGATTCAGTAGGACATTTTCTTACAGGAACTAGCAACTTAAATGGCCTAGTCAGCCTAGTGGGTATTACACTAGGCTTGCACACTAGAGGTCCCGGGTTCGATTCCCGAAGTTTTTTCCGCTTTTCTGGGTGCACTCAATCTCGTGAGGACAGTCGAGTAGCGACCAGTTTAGAGGTATTTAGTAATGCTGTGATATCCACAAAAGCCATGAAAAAGCTCTGCTTTACCACAAATAAATATTGACTTGATTAAAATAATAATAATAATAATAATAATGTCATGTGCCCCGGGGGGGATGAAAAACACCCAAATTGATTGGTAGGAAAATATATAGCACTATTTTTTTTTATTTCTCAAATAATACAAAAAACAAAATGCCGAACGAAACATACAAGTAATAATACAAGACAATTAATAGTAGCATACGAGAAAGTCTGTCAAAGAAGGGCCATTTTAAATTGTTACATATTATTATCATTTTCTCTAGACTCTCCCATTTTTTTTTGACTTGGAAAACATTTTAGCAAAAAATAAATAAATAAATAAATTGTCCGGAATTTCGAAAATAAATAAATTATCTATAGGTAGAGGTACGTATTGACCCCAGATTGGGCATGCTACGACACAGGCCACAAGCGTCTAATGTAGCAGTTGTTCCATTGCTACGAAATAAAAACGGCGGTGGAACACTCGTCTTGAAAAAAAAATAAAAAAATTCCTACTTATGTATGTATGAAGTACATTCGAGTAGATATTAAGTTAATCTAGGAGTTGTATTTTATTAACCACACATTTCCATGTGAAATCTATTGCTTACCGTAAAAACCTGTCTTTTTTTCAAGCAATTTAACCTTACTCACGCCAAATTGATAATGAAACCAACGACACGGGAAAATTATTTGGTTAACAAAATACGACACCAACGTTATAGTTTGATTTGAAATATGGCACACAAAGTAAAAGACCAGCCACTCACACTCAGGTAGGCCTGACAGGTACGACTGAAAAAGCCCGTCTGTCAGGTCTACTTGATACCTGATGAGCACACACACTATCAGGTAGACCTGACCAGGTGTACCTGACGACAGGTACACCTGATAATGGCTGGCCTAAGAACGCGAAACAAATTTGAGGTTCTTCTCTCCTCCTTGACTTCCTTATTCTACATAAGTATGTAGTTAGTTTTTTTCTCCTTCTTTTGTCCTCTCATATACTCTTTCTCTTTCTTCTTTTTATCATCTCCCTTTTTGGCATAATTATCATTTTTCTCTTTCTTCATCTTCGTGAATCTCGAGCCATTTTATACATTTCCAAATCTCTTCTTTTTTTGGGACGTCTTTGACACTTTTTCCAGTGAACTACTCACTCAATGAGTCGGATCTTAGAACATGTCACTCACTCTTCAGCTCCCTACAGCTTATAGGGAGTTAGGATCTGACTCATTGACCGAGTGAGTCATTCCTGGCTTCAGAACTTCAATCCTGAAATAGGTAACTCGAAAATCATTCCCCTCCTTTAGAATCTTCATGGGACTTTATCTAAATAGTAAATAGTCCATAACGTCTTTGGTCTCTTTAGAACTTAACTTGTTGCTTCAGAACTTCTTTGGTCGTTTCAGAGAATATAAGGGACAAATAAGAGAATATAAGGGACAAATAAGAGAATATAAGGGACAAATAAGAGAATATAAGGGACAAATAAGAGACGATTTGAGACCAAAGGGGTGGAGATAGATGTTCAGATGAATCAGATGATGTATAAGTACCTTGTTTTATTCTCCTAGGATAGGATTGAAAAGTCCCTCTGCTTGTTTATTTCATCATGTTCTTAAACAATTTGTCTGATTTTGATTGAATTTAGCAAAACATGTTCAATCAGTTCATTTGCACTCTCTGTAGGTACTTAATAGGGATCAAATATCAAATGAGACCTAATTGAATCTGTTGGCAGAAACTTTTCAGTCCTACATTGACAGTCTAAATATAAATAGATCACTTGTAATGTTGTATGTATAAATCTAGGCAATAGAATAGGACCATAATACCCATCTCAAGAATACCCCATTTTTAAAATGGGGTATTCTACATAACTACATGCTATGGATACAATTGTCAAGAGTAGCCTTACCTAAACTCCACATATCTGCTACACAGTCATATCCTATTTCTTGAATCACCTCCGGAGCCATCCAGAAGGGGGTTCCAATCACAGTATTTCTCTTTGCCATTGTGTCAGTCAGTTGTCCAGCCACACCAAAGTCTGCCAGCTTTGCGTGTCCTTCCGTGTTGAGAAGAATATTGCCTGCTTTGATGTCCCTATTTTTTTTTTTTTTTTTTTTTTTTTTTTTTTTTTTTTTTTTTTTTTTTTTTTTGCAAATAACAAATACGTACCTTAATTAGACTTACTTTATCATGGGCACTCGTTGCTATCTTGAAAGCCCAGAAGAGGTTAGGTAGTAGAAGTCCATGATAAAGTAAGTCTAATTAATGTATTGACCGTTGCAATGAACTCTCGAGAATACGTAAAATAGGTACCTGAAAATCCGTTCCTTTTAGAAGTTCTGCTGTCGCTTCCTCTTCTGGTCCATGGCGTCGAGTATCGGCTGTCGCTTCATCTGATAGCGACGTCGAAGCTGTTCTATCTCCCGCTCCATCTCACAGTCCAAGTTGGCCATCCGATGCTGTAGATCATCATAGGAGAGGAACTTGAGGAACTCGAAATCACAGAAGCCGCCGCCGCTCGGCGCCCCTGGCGGTCCGGGGGGGATGTTGCCGCCTGGGGAAACCTGCGAATGAGGGGGGAATTATGGTTTTACTTTCTACTACCATATTTAGTCAAACTTTGAGAGAGAAACCTGTGAATGAGGAGGGGGTTTATAGTTTTACTTTCTATTACAATGTTTGGATGGAACATATATATTTTCATCGTTTTTAGCGCTCGTTTGCCACGCAGAAGGTCCCGGGTTCGAAGCGCTCGTTTGCCATGCAGAAGGTCCGGGTTCGAATCCCACCATCGACAAAAATTAGCACTCGTTTTTCGATTGCAACGGGTTACTTTCTGGAGTTCTCGTGTTCACCCCAGCACCTAAACGGGAAGTATTGTGTCTCCTATCGCCCATCTGGTGAGGGACATACTACGGGATGGGCATGGCAGAAGGTCCCGGGTTCGAATCCCACCATCGACAAAAATTAGCACTCGTTTTTCGATTGCAAATATTTCAACGGGTTACTTTCTGGAGTTCTCGTGTTGACCCCAGCACCTAAATGGGAAGTATTGTGTCTCTTATCGCCCATCTGATGAGGGACATACTACGGGATGGACATCCTACGACACAGACCACAGGAGTCTAATGTAGTAGTTCTCTCATAGCTACGAATAAAAACGGCGGTGAAACACTCATCTTTTTTATTTTATTTTTATTTTTTAAAATAATAACTTCTTTAGACTGGGATCTACAATCTTAATTTACAGTCACATGTGACCTCGGAGACAGGTTCCGAGCAGTCTAATAGCATTCTCCAAGTCTGGTACACACCAGCAACATTTTCATGAAAAACATTTATGCTCAACAATACAGAAGTGTTTTTGCAACATTCCAGCAACATTTTTTATGTCCAGACCTATTTCTGAAACATTTCGCCTTCAGTATGTAATAGATTTTCGATCTTGAAAATTGCTCAACATATGAAATATTTGTTGTGCAACTGTTGCGAAACATATATTACTTTCTATTATTTTTAGTGGGTACTAAGCTTGAGAGTGTCATTGACTTACCTGTATAAACTGGTGAGGTGGGGGAGGAAGCTGATGAGGCACAGGGGCAGGATAGACATGGGGGGTAACCGGGGGTCCCGGGGGGTCTCCAGGGGGCACCCTATGGAGATCACTAGGCGGAGGTGCCCCCGTGTTGGCGTACAGGACGGACGCCCCTGAGATTGCGTTCAGGACTCGTTGCCTCTCGTCTATCGTCTGTTGGGTGAAGTTTGTCTGGTGGGAGATAAGCAGGAAAGATCATTTTTTAGAAATAAAGTATAGGAATATGGCCTAAAAGTACAGGACGGACGCCCCTGAGATTGCGTTCAGGACTCGTTGCCTCTCGTCTATCGTCTGTTGGGTGAAGTTTGTCTGGTGGGAGATAAGTGGGAAAGATCATTTTTAGAAATAAAGTATAGGAATATGGCCTAAAAGCTAATTCCTTTGCATTTGTAAACAACAAGAGACAACATTTTAAAACAAAGTAAGTTGGTTCCAAAACAAATTGAAGTCTCACAGGGAAGCAAACAAACAAATTGGACACAAAGGTGAGAACAAAAGTTTGGCAATGTTTAAGAAATATTGGAATGAATGAAGATATGGTAGAACGAATAAGAAAAATATTTGAAAGAACATGTAGCAAAGTGAAAACCAAAAGTTTAGAGCGCTTGTAAGCGCAAGGACGCGGGTTTGTGATTCCCGCCCGGGGTGGATTTTATCCTCAACAGATAAGGTTCGTTTTCAGAATAGATGGCTTTTTCTTGTTTTCCTTTTCCGTCTCTCTTCGATTTCGAAACAGTTCCCTCTAAACAAACTGAAACCTCTTTAAAAAAAACTTTGGTTGGGTGGAAGACCTTCTTTAGGGGAACCCTGCCACTATAAATAAATCATTTTGGCGTAATAATAATAATAATAATAATGATCTACTACATACCTGGTCGGTGGCAAAATGTGACAGGTCATTCGGAGCGGCATGGGTCGCTGATTTGAGTAGCAACTGTTCGTCCGAGTTTTCCTTTTTGTCGAAATGCTCGAGAAATAGGGGTCGATACTTCTTACCTCCGTTCTGACTGGGGTCTGTGTCGTGTCGCTAGAAACAAGTACAAGTAGAGCTACAATTAAGACTATTTTTGCTAGCGTTGGTGGTTCGAGTCCGCGTCAAGTCATAAAATTTAGCGTAGTGTATTAAGCGGGGAACGACATTTGTGACAAGCATTTATGCTTAACACAATTAAAAATTCCTGTTTATCGACTTACTTTCATTGTAGATTCGTCCTCGCTGTCCGAATTGATGACCATGGTACCCAGTTCTTCACTTAGGGAGTTCTTAGGGTAGCTCCCCGGTACCAGAGTCTTATCGTCGAAATTATTCACCAGGGTTTTGCTGTCGACAGCGTCCGGATCTGAGACTTGATTCACTACCACCGCCTGCAAAATGATAAAAATGTTAGATTAGTGAATGAAATACTATGACACAGACCACATGAATCTAATGCAGCACCTAGTTGTTTCACTGTCACGTTATTAAAAAAAAATAATGAAAAAAAAAAAAAAAAACATTTGCTCTAAGGTCAGTGAAATATTTTTTTTTATTAAAAGAGGTTTGAGCCAGCCTAGTTAGCTTAGTTGGTAGTGCGTCTGCCTTGAAAGCGCTAGGCCGCGGGTTCGATTCCCGCCCGGGGCGGATTTTCTGAGAACGAATGTTCGTTCTCGGAACGGCTGGCTTTCTCCTATCCGGTCTTCCTTCTCTCTTCGATTTCGGGACGATAAGACCATAGCAGTTACAGTTCCCTCTGTCAAACCTCTTTAAAAAAAAAGAGGTTTGATAGAGAGAGCTGTTGTTTCATTGCTACGAAATAAGTACGGCTGTAAAACAACCTTTTTTATAACCCTCTTAAAAAATCCTCTGTAGGTATATTATTGAAGTAAATGAATTTAAGCCGGCGTGAACGACCTGATTTTGCAATGTTAAAACGCCTCATTCGAGGAGAAAAAATAATAAATAAAGAAACATTACCGCCTGCATCTTGGCGCCAGCCAGCTTATTGGTCAGGGTTTCCCGAATCTCCCGCGCCTCCGCAATCAACTGCGCCAGAATGGTCGGGGGCCGCGCGTTCTGAATAATAGAACAGAATAGAATAGAATATACAGGGTGGTCTAGAGTTACCTGACGGTTTTGATTTGCCCATAACTTTGTTATAACTTGTCGTAGCTTGTTAAAATGAACATCACTGAGTTCAGAACAAAATGAGGTTTTATTACAATGTAGTCGTGGACCCCGCAACATTGAGCTTTCGCTGTGGAGGCATTTCTTAAAAGTAGTGGATTTGTGACGAGTGCTCAGATGAAGTTTTGCACCTATTTTGATTTACAACCCTCCTCACCCCATCTTAGCTCGTGCAACTTTTTTTTTATGGAAATATGTTAAAAACAAGGCGTATATTTATTAGACAAGGACTCTGGATGAGTTAACGGGTGCTTTTTATCGAGAAATTCGTGCTATAGCCCAAAAAATGCTGGAGACTGTAAAAAGCTTTTGCACACAGAATACACAAATGTATTCAAAATTAGGTCGATTTATTTTTGACAGATAGACAGGTTCGACTATATAAAAAAATAGTCTTAATAAAAAATAAAAAAACGAACCTGAATAAACTCATGGTTGAGCATTTCACTGGCCGTGGCCCGCTCTTCCGGGTTCTTGACCAGGCAGCGGGATACGAAATCGATAAATTCGGGCGTCCAGACGTCCGGCTCGCGGAAGGAAGGAGGTGGCTTGGTGGGTATCATGAAGATGGCTCGCATCGGGTGAATGTCCCCGTACGGGGGCTTGCCCTCGGCCATTTCAAGTGCTGTGATACCTGAGTAGAGAGACAAGTTTGACTGAGTAAACCGAACTCTTTTCGATGGAGTAGATCCCAACTCCCTTTACTTACCTACAGAAGAAAATATCGTTTTGTTTGCAAATGTAGGGTTATTTGACTGCTAGATCATTTTACCTCTGGCTTCCCAATATTTACCTACAATGTCATTGCTGGCTTCCAAGTTAAGGCGAACTGAGTGCATAGGACTATTTACTGACTTAAGTTCCAAAACAAATTGAAGTCTCACAGGGAAGCAAACAAACAAATTGGACACAAAGGTGAGAACAAAAGTTTGGCAATGTTTAAGAAATTAATATTGGAATGAATGAAGATATGGTAGAACGAATAAGAAAAATATTTGAAGGAACGTGTAGCAAAGTGAAAACCAAAAGTTTAGAGCGCTTGTAAGCGCAAGGACGCGGGTTTGTGATTCCCGCCCGGGGTGGATTTTATCCTCAACAGATAAGGTTCGTTTTCAGAATAGATGGCTTTTTCTTGTTTTCCTTTTCCGTCTCTCTTCGATTTCGAAACAGTTCCCTCGAAACAAACTGAAACCTCTTTAAAAAAAAACTTTGGTTGGGTGGAAGACCTTCTTTAGGGGAACCCTGCCACTATAAATAAATCATTTTGTAATAATAATAATAATAATAATAATGATCTACTACATACCTGGTCGGTGGCAAAATGTGACAGGTCATTCGGAGCGGCATGGGTCGCTGATTTGAGTAGCAACTGTTCGTCCGAGTTTTCCTTTTTGTCGAAATGCTCGAGAAATAGGGGTCGATACTTCTTACCTCCGTTCTGACTGGGGTCTGTGTCGTGTCGCTAGAAACAAGTACAAGTAGAGCTACAATTAAGACTATTTTTGCTAGCGTTGGTGGTTCGAGTCCGCGTCAAGTCATAAAATTTAGCGTAGTGTATTAAGCGGGGAACGACATTTATGACAAGCATTTATGCTTAACACAATTAAAAATTCCTGTTTATCAACTTACTTTCATTGTAGATTCGTCCTCGCTGTCCGAATTGATAACCATAGTACCCAGTTCTTCACTTAGGGAAGTCAATATAAATATTATAAATTCACATTACAAACCCATCAGTGTGTACGGTTGACCTCAAATTGGGATTATGCAAACACTTCAACTGTCAAAAGAGGAAGATTACCTATTTGCACTAACTATGAATTGCATGGTCAAAAGACAAAGCGCCAAATGTCTTCGAGTACCTACTTAAGTATGCGCCAAATACATATCCATAACTTGCACCTCGGTAAGTAAGTACTGGTACATACATCTTACATACCTAACTTAAGTATTTTAAGTGTCTCCATCGTCCATGCATGGATCTATGCGCTTCTATAAAACCGCGAAACAGAATAACCTGGCCGGTCTGAGAACGTTTAAATTTTTTTTTTTTTTTAGGAACCGTTCTA
>NW_007377946.1:49982-53411 GCF_000475195.1 Diaphorina citri | reverse complement strand
TATTTATATGGCGGAACAAAAATTGTATAAAGGTATTTTTTTTTTCAACGTGCCTCGATTCTACCCCACTACTCCCACATTTAGTTTTATCACGTTTTTGAAGTAGACCTCGTGAAGCAGTGTTTAGGTGATGATAATTCTTTACGGAGGTCGCGCTTTCGAGTTACACGCCCCAGTGCTGATGTAACATTATTTTTAGGAGTTAAAACAAGACCTTGAGTCCTACAAGTCAAAATTGTTCGATGCTGTTAATATTGTTTCAATACCTTAGACAAGGACTCTGGATGAGTTAACGGGTGCTTTTTATCGAGAAATTCGTGCTATAGCCCAAAAAATGCTGGAGACTGTAAAAAGCTTTTGCACACAGAATGAATGTATTCAAAATTAGGTCGATTTATTTTTGACAAATAGACAGGTTCAACTATATAAAAAAAATAGTCCTTATATATAAAAAAATAGTCTTAATAAAAAATAAAAAAACGAACCTGAATAAACTCATGGTTGAGCATTTCACTGGCCGTGGCCCGCTCTTCCGGGTTCTTGACCAGGCAGCGGGATACGAAATCGATAAATTCGGGCGTCCAGACGTCCGGCTCGCGGAAGGAAGGAGGTGGCTTGGTGGGTATCATGAAGATGGCTCGCATCGGGTGAATGTCCCCGTACGGGGGCTTGCCCTCGGCCATTTCAAGTGCTGTGATACCTGAGTAAGAGGGACAAGTTTGAGTGAGTAAAACGAACTCTTTTCAATGGAGTAGATCCCAACTCCCTTTACCTACAGAAGGAAATATCGTTTTGTTTGCAAATACAGGGTTATTTGACTACTAGATCATTTTACTTCTGGCTTCCCAATATTTACCTACAATGTCATTGCTGGCTTCCAAGTTAAGGCGAACTGAGTGCATAGGACTATTTACTGACTTAAGGAATATAAGGGACAAATAAGAGACGATTTGAGACCAAAGGGGTGGAGATGTTCAGATGAATCAGATGATGTATACCTTGTTTTATTCTCCTAGGATAGGATTGAAAAGTTTATTTCTTGTGTGCTTGTTTATTTCATCATGCTCTTGAACAATTTGTCTGATTTTGATTGAATTTAGCAAAACATGTTTAATCAATTTAATTACTCTCTGTGGACCTCAAATGTATCAAATAAGACCTTATTAAAACTGTTGGTAGAAAGGAACTTACCAGTCCAACATTGACAGTCTAAATTAAATAAAGTATTTGGAATTATATTGTATCTAAAAATCTACATGTGCCAGCAACAGAATGAGACAAAATACTTACATAACTACTGTTGGTAAAATTATTTATCCAGGGTGGCCTTACCTAAACTCCACATATCTGCTACACAGTCATATCCTATTTCTTGAATCACCTCCGGGGCCATCCAGAAGGGGGTTCCAATCACAGTATTTCTCTTCGCCATTGTGTCAGTCAGTTGTCCAGCCACACCAAAGTCAGCCAGCTTTGCATGTCCTTCCGTGTTGAGAAGAATATTGCCCGCTTTAAGTCTAAACAAGGTCTTATATATTTGATTGGTAATAACATTACATTTTATGGAACAATAATCAAGACCTGTTTAAATTAAAAAAAAAGTATGTATTTTTTCCATATTCAAAGCTTTTCACAGACGTACAATAACCATGGCGCCTGCCAATAATGGAACCCTGCAGTGACCTCATTTCAATAAGTCTGTCCAACACTCCTTATGTCTGTCTGATACATTTTCCAACACATTTCCTCGTTTATTTTCTACACTTCCTGGGAGTGTTTATAAAAGGAGGAGAAGGAGACCCATTTCCTGCCATCTAAACGTATGATACGAGGTGTCAATGGTGTATCATTTTGAATGGGTTACTTACCTACTCGTATAATGGTGTAACATTTTCAATGGGTTACCCTCCTACCTTTTCAATATACCTAACCTTTACAAGCTGTCGAAAACTAGATTATTTAATGTCAGTCAAACTTCATAACTTCAACAAGAGCTTTCGAACATGAAAATTATGAATATGAATACGAACTCGTATACCCTATAATTTTAGTATCAAATCTACCTTTAGTCTGTTTACCCATATCTTGCAAACGGTTGGTCGGATTTCGACGAAATTTTGTAATAATAATAATATTAGTGCTTATTTATAAGTTTATACTGCTTGCATAGGACTGAAAAGTCCCTTTACTCCAGCAGCAGGCTACTACTATTATTGTGGTCAAATTCTCAAATTATATTGAGGATAAAATTCCATACCTCGGCTGGGATTGAACCCACGCCCTCCTGTTTACCAGGGTAGCGCCTTGACCACTACACCACCGAGGTAGGTAGCGCCTTGACCACTACACCACCGAGGTAGGTATTCCATACCTCGGCTGGGATTGAACCCACGCCCTCCTGTTTACCAGGCGAGCGCCTTGACCACTACACCACCGAGGTAGGTATTCCATACCTCGGCTGGGATTGAACCCACGCCCTCCTGTTTACCAGGCGAGCGCCTTGACCACTACACCACCGATGCAGGTATAAAGCTTCAACTAAATTTGGTTGAAACTTTAGTCCTTTTGGGGGTCCTTTTTACTTTCCTTATCTTGACGGTGTACGAAGTGAGTTTACGTAATCACAATAGGGTATTATATGTTTAGGATTAGGAAAGCATTGTTTTCTGTTCATTTCCCCCCTTTTTTAGTGAGTTCTACGTTCTACACAGTTCACTGATCCAATAGTTACCTACAACACATATTTCAATAATTATAATTAGTTTTTCAGTCTGGCTTAATCTACAGCGAGTTGTATTTTGTTCTGTAGATAAGAAGGTCATACCAGCACGAAGGTCGTAGTTTGAAAGGTCATTTTGATTCGAGTTCCTCCTAGGACCTGTTGAGAACCCTAGAGCGCCTCTAGACAGGTTTATGCTTGATTACATAGTCCAATACCTATAGCAGTGGTATGAGGTACTAGATTACTGAGTGGTACTTAATATTTTATTTAAATATCTACCTTAAAAATAACTCTGGAATATTTTTAGCTCAAAAAAAAAAAAAAAAAAAAAAATTTCGGGGCGAACCACGGGGAATTTTTTCTTGGAATTTTTACCCTTTACACACTTAATTAGTAAACTCACATACCTTTCAGGGTCTAGTACCGTCAGAACTCAACCAAGTTCCTGTACCCTAAGAAATGGCCCTTCCTCTGAGACCAAGGCTTAGGGTCGTTACTGTATTAAAAGAAGTTGTAATGTGGGGGGAGGTAAGTAACCCTAGTTTAATGGATTAAAATTGAGTGAAACAAAAGATGTGCTTTATTTTGCCACAACCTTTCGAGAGTAGAAAAACAAATAAATATTAGTTTTTTCAGTAATTAAACTTTATACATGGATCATCGATGTGACATGTTTTCCATGTTAAATGTATACATGTATTCATCCA
>NW_007377946.1:0-49957 GCF_000475195.1 Diaphorina citri | reverse complement strand
TGGCACTGTTTAAAAAAAAAAAAGAAAAAAATATTAATAGGTACCTACCTATTTAATTTAATAATGGAATAATCTAGATATTGTAGCTCAATTTGTTTCTGCCCTTGTCTAAAATGTCAATATCCATGAGATAAATATTTTATGAGTCAGCCTTGGGGTCAGCTCAAAAGCCGGCAATAAAATGTCCAAGTTTTTGAAACACCCTGTATTGTCAGGACATTTTTGGCCGAACACGAACATGAACGAGTTCACCCGAAGCTCCCAGAAATGTAAACATGTAGGATTCGTGATAACGGATTATCATCTTTTTTGGATTTCGGACCGAATCCTAATCCAAATCGGACCAAATCCCACAATCAGCGAAAGAAATAAAGAAAAGAAGGAACTGAGAAGTGTTTAGAAGAGGTGTTTTATTGTGAGTTAAATAAATTTATAGTTCATTTAACTCGCGTTATAAATTTTCTCATTGAGTAAATAGTACGGGGTGTTTTTAAGTGTATGCAAATTAGTAAAATCGTTCAGGAAGAAACACCAACCATGCTATGAACAGAAGACATTCAGGCCTTCAATAAGAACTTTTGAACTCAGGTAATTTTTTTTAATAAAATACCTACCTGCATACCTACAACCTTTAGCCTCTTCCTATTCAATAAGTTTTGATGGCTTATAAAATGGGCAAAAAAATTGTTCCCCAAGTCCTCTATAAAGAGGACAGTGTGTTCGTAAAGTTGGGTCCTATTCAGAGATTCTGGGTACCTACGAGACTTAGTTGAATGATTCATCCATGATGTCTGTTAACCATATTAGGTATACCTAATGTAAGTCAGATTATCTTTTAATTAATCAGAAATCAGTAGTAAATAGTACGGGGTGTTTTTAAGTGTATGCAAATTAGTAAAATCGTTCAGGAAGAAACACCAACCATGCTATGAACAGAAGACATGGCCTTCAATAAGAACTTTTGAACTCAGGTAATTTTTATTTTAATCAAATACCTGCATACCTACAACCTTTAGACTCTTCATATTCAATAAGTTTTGATGGCTTATAAAATGGGCAAAAAAAATTGTTCCCCAAGTCCTCTATAAAGAGGACAGTGTGTTCGTAAAGTTGGGTCCTATCCAGAGATTCCAGGCATGAGACTTGGTTGAATGATTCATCCATGATGTATGTTAACCATAGGTACCTAATATAAGTCAGATTATCTTTTGATTAATCAGAAATCAGTACCTTCTAAGAATTAACTTGTTGAAATAATCTGAGGTGTTTTAACTCAGCTCTGAAAGCAAACTGTATTTTGCAAGGTTTTTAAAGGATTCCTCTGTAAAAATTCCATCATAACTTTGCCAAGTAATATAAATGAAAAGTATAATATAAACGTGCAAACTAAAGATAAAAAGTAAAACATGAATTCAGATTGTACAAGTTGCGGAAAAAAATCAAAAATTCGAATTTCCCGCCAATTTTACACGCAAAAAGGCCGACGATGGCCTACGATGGCCCTGTTCATAACCACGGCCTCAAATTCCGGTACTCACAAGTAGGTACAGAACTACAGACCTTTGTAGTTATAGCTAGGTAGGGTACCCATTATTAACTAATCTTTGTTCGTTTTTGTGTGTTTTTATTTATTTATTTTTAGTTCGTTTGTAATGATTATGAAATGTGTAAAATATTTAACCAACTCGCTTATTTATTTATTTTCTAAATTCTCTGTTTCAGGTGCTGCAAGATTTGTTAGACCCACCTAGAATTTTTCATTCAAAGTGCCAAAAGTACACAATCTGTTGCTACGAGTAGTTACTATCGGAGCTAACACTTGAATCAAGGGTGACAACTCGGCTTCAAATAATTTGGACCAAAAGTTGCATCAGCAGTATCTAAGATTCAAAATCGAGTTCCAGAAGATTAAGCATCGTAGAAATGTTCATTCCATACTTCTGGAAACTTTACAACGTGTTCATGATCACTACTGGACTTAGTGATGATCTGTCAGAAAACAATGGGTGTTCTCTAATTAGGTGCTGAATCAACTAAGTATGTTAATTAATTGTTATGTATTTGTTTGGATTGCAGGTACCTTAAAAATGAAAGGAAATCTAAACATTTGATGTCAAAGTTTAATCAGACTCCAAATTCACCAGTACCTAAGTACCAACTAATTAGTAATCAGCATTGTACCTGTTATATTCAATGAACTCCAAACTCTGAATCACCAACTATTCCCTTCCCAGTGTCATCACACAGGTTTGAATGAGTAGAAAGAACTCCACTGTGTTTCACAATGAGGACTTGGGTTGTTCTCGATTGGTTGACTACTTTGTCACATCCGGGCTTGACATAAGTTCTGGACTCGAACCTAACAATGTGTCGAGTAGTGAGACATTCCAGTGTGCTCCACTCGAACAATCCTACAAGTGTAAAGTCCTTCAGCATTTTCCAGACAGCGTGGTGAGGACTTGGGTTGTTCTCGATTGGTTGACTACTTTGTCACATCCGGGCTTGACATAAGTTCTGGACTCGAACCTAACAATGTGTCGGGTAGTGAGACATTCCAGTGTGCCCCACTCGAACAATCCTACAAGTGTAAAGTCCTTCAGCATTTTCCAGACAGCGTGACATCTCATCCATTTGATTCAAATGCAGTGTGTATGCTGTCGCTCCCCAATGGTCTGCAGTTCCGTACACAGAAGCACTGCAGGGAACCCAAGTTTCACAACTTCCTCATAACAAAGGAGAATGGGGAGCGCTACTATGGATCAAGCCTGATCTTCTTCTCCCCAATGGTCTGCAGTTCCGTACACAGAAGCACTGCAGGGAACCCAAGTTTCACAACTTCCTCATAACAAAGGAGAATGGGGAGCGATACTATGGGTCAAGCTTGATCTTCTTTTCTTTTAACATGTCATACATAAACCCAATTTGTAATCAAAGGCCAATTTGTAAGATCTTTCCCACCAGAAAAGTTCTTTGAAAGTAGTGATTTCTTATGACTACGACTAGTCGAATTTGTATTAGATTTTTTTGTATTTTTGTCTTGGATGTTCTAATATTTATCTGCATACATAAATACAGCCATGTAAAGAACAGCTTTTTACTTCTTTTTTCTGTAACTTGCCTTAATACCTTCATAAGTAGGTATATTCACAAAATGAATGTACTACCTATCTGAATTCTGAATAAGATACCTATATGTCCAAGGTTTTGTCAAAAACCTACAATCTGCCTTGTCTAATAAATTTTTAAAATATGTTGGTGATGATTTAATTTTTTGGCTTTGTACTTTTTTCTTCTTTTATAATTTTAGCTTTCAGTGTGATTCTATAATATTCAGATTTGACCACCCATCATAATTATGAACCTTTTGTTTATAGAATATGGATACATCTAACTTTTTACTTTGACATACCTACACAATAGAGAAGTTGTTGCATTTTGAAAATTTGGACCGATTGCAATACTTTCTCATTACCTTGTATAGGTTCCCTATACGTAAGGGTAATAGAAAGTAAAAAAAGCTTCCAGTGTGATTCTATAATATTCAGATTTGACCACGCATCATATTATTATGAACCTTTTGATTATGTAATATGGATACATCTACTTTTTACTTTGACATACCTACACAATAGAGAAGTTGTAGAAATATCAGAACAATTTTAATTTTATCATCACACGGGAGGGATTTTTTTCATTTACCCAGCTAATTGTTTGCCAAAACTTGTTCAACGTAATATGTCAGCGAATTTACATCGGTTCAGATAAGTTTATTACCAGCACATAATGAAAAGAAAGAATCTGCATGCATTCTAAAAATAATTTCGATGTTCTTGAATGTCTCGTGAACGTTATTACGAGATTTTGTTCTTTGAAATATGTATTCTGGGGAAGAAAAACATACATTTTTATTTATCTAGGTACTGATTTATTTAATGTTTATTTAATTTAATGATACATACGTACAAATTTACAAATGAAAGACGTAGTTTAGGGCCTAGCCCACAGGCAGGGTCCCGAGTGTGTATACCTGGCTTTAGCCACGATTGTCCCAAGAACTGTTTTGTAATAGGTGTCCGAACTAAATTGGTAAATTACCGCCTGAAACACATCACAAATATATGTTTTCCCCCAAGAGACAGGATAGGAGAAAGTCAGCCATTCCGAGAACGAAATACACCACAAATCAAAAATTCAATTTTGCCTGATGCTCGTTTTCGTGGAATATCAACGGAAATTCTGGGTCCGGTGGCGCCGGTGGCTGACTTCATCAAATCAATCGCATCCGGTTGGAACGTCAACAGGAAAACCGCAAACGGGAACACATTGGGGGACAAGACCTCTGCTCCACCGTACATGATCGAATCTTCAAATAGAATCTGCATCGTGTGAAGCGCGACATAGGACATTTTGTCGTTCGGGTACTTTTCCCCGTAGCCCACGATCGTACACGAGGGTTCCCGAGCCTGCTTTGATGTCCCTATGGATTTTCCGTCTCAAATGTAAATACTCCAAACCCTTGAGTGTATCACAGAGTATCGTAGCGATTTCATCTTCACTCAATGTTTTCTTTCTCAGTCTGAAATACAGAAGAATATGAAGGTAAATAAGAAGTTGGTATTTTAAATGCTTACCATGTGGTTAGATTGGACCACACATATACACAAAAAGTCCACCTAGATTAAATAAGAAGTTGGTATTTTAAATGCTTACCATGTGGTTAGATTGGACCACACATATACACAAAAAGTCCACCTAGATGTTTAGGTGTAGGGACCAAGGGTCCCAAAGTGTGCTAAATTGCAGGTTTGATCTCTACTTGGGACAAAATTTATTTGTCCATGGAACAGCTTGCCTTTGCCCATCCTGTCCTCTTTCTGTCTTCAATTTTTGGAAAAATTAGATCTTGATTATTACAATGTACGTGAAGGCAAAATCCTTCCTCTACAAAAGGATTGGCTTGGCCGTCCAGCGTGGGAATGGGGCAAGTGTGGAGGGGACCTTCCGAGCTGGAAACAGATTTGACGAGGTGTTTGGCTTGTAATCTTAAATTACTATGTTTTTCTGTGGTTGATTCTCAGATCGCAATATTTGTCCATGGAACAGCTTGCCTTTGCCCATCCTGTCCTCTTTCTGTCTTCAATTTTTGGAAAAATTAGATCTTGATTATTACAATTCCTTAGGTGTTAAACCACTTGGGAAAAAAAAGGAATAGCCTGTTAAATGCCTTGCCACTCATTCTCTTAGTTTGTAGTTTTGTACCACATATGATTGTGTATAAATACCTTTGAGGAACTCGAAATCACAGAAGCCGCCGCCGCTCGGCGCCCCTGGCGGTCCGGGGGGGATGTTGCCGCCTGGGGAAACCTGCGAATAAAGGGGGGAATTATGGTTTTCCTTTCTATTACCATGTTTAGCCAAACTTTGAGAGAGAAACCTGTGAATGAGGCGGGGGTTTATAGTTTTACTTTCTATTACAATGTTTGGACGGAACATGTCATATATTTTTATCGTTTTTATAAATACCTATGTACAAATAAATTTAATTGAAAATTCTTACCTCATAATATCTGACACACTGCCCGCACCACAGTACTCCATGACAATCCACAGATCTGTGTTTTTGAAATAACTCCCGTAATATTTGACCACATAAGGACTATCACATTGTTGCATGATTGAAATTTCTTTGATTATCTCTTGCAGATCTGTATCAACAGGTACTTGTTTGATGGCCAACACTTGGCCCGACTCTTTGTGCAGTGCTTTGTATACACTTCCATAACTCCCTTCACCAAGCTTACAGAGAACGTCAAAAACTTCTTCAGGCTGTCGGGCAAGACTTTCCTCCGAGAGTTTTTGGAGTTCACTTTTTGATGATATGCTGTCTGCCATCTGAAATAGTAAATTAGCACAAGAATCACAAAGGAGTGAAAAGCAAGAAGTACAGAGCAGTTGATTATTAAATAAGGCCTTGACCATGAAACTAACATTATTATCCTTTACTCATCAATCAATACAAATGAAAAGAGGGGAATGCCAACCCCAAATGAAATTGGGAAATGGCAAAGAAAAGAATTAATACAGAACTTCTTGATAGGTTTTCAGTTCCAACTTTCTGGAGAGGGCTACAGCACAAGAGATTTAATAACTTATTGGACAAGTATTCAAGGTCCATCAAAGATAGAACCTTTCATGGAACTTATTTCAACTGTTGCCCGACACAACCCTTCCCTAGACCAAGTTACAGCAATCTGCATGGGTTATAAAAAGGGACCATTGGTGTTTAGTACGAAACCTGTTTTTCATCAATTTATATTATTTTGGGCTCTGGCTGGGCCTTGCAGGATCTGATATCTACTGATTTGGAGATGGAATCCTTACCTCTGAGTTGTGGGACAAAGGACCGAGTATCATTCACCACTCGAGAATTGTACTACCCTGATATGTCACAAAAGGAGTCTTTCACAATAATCTCACAAGAAAGGAGCAATAAAGGCTTGGAAAAGACATTATTCAAGAGTTATTTAAATAATTAATTAGAAAAAATCCTTTTCTGTAGGACTTTGGCACTGTTTAAAAAAAAAAAAGAAAAAAATATTAATAGGTACCTACCTATTTAATTTAATAATGGAATAATCTAGATATTGTAGCTCAATTTGTTTCTGCCCTTGTCTAAAATGTCAATATCCATGAGATAAATATTTTATGAGTCAGCCTTGGGGTCAGCTCAAAAGCCGGCAATAAAATGTCCAAGTTTTTGAAACACCCTGTATTGTCAGGACATTTTTGGCCGAACACGAACATGAACGAGTTCACCCGAAGCTCCCAGAAATGTAAACATGTAGGATTCGTGATAACGGATTATCATCTTTTTTGGATTTCGGACCGAATCCTAATCCAAATCGGACCAAATCCCACAATCAGCGAAAGAAATAAAGAAAAGAAGGAACTGAGAAGTGTTTAGAAGAGGTGTTTTATTGTGAGTTATAAATTTATAGTTAATTTAACTCGCGTTATAATTTTCTCATTGAGTAAATAGTACGGGGTGTTTTTAAGTGTATGCAAATTAGTAAAATCGTTCAGGAAGAAACACCAACCATGCTATGAACAGAAGACATGGCCTTCAATAAGAACTTTTGAACTCAGGTAATTTTTATTTTAATCAAATACCTGCATACCTACAACCTTTAGACTCTTCATATTCAATAAGTTTTGATGGCTTATAAAATGGGCAAAAAAAATTGTTCCCCAAGTCCTCTATAAAGAGGACAGTGTGTTCGTAAAGTTGGGTCCTATCCAGAGATTCCAGGCATGAGACTTGGTTGAATGATTCATCCATGATGTATGTTAACCATAGGTACCTAATATAAGTCAGATTATCTTTTGATTAATCAGAAATCAGTACCTTCTAAGAATTAACTTGTTGAAATAATCTGAGGTGTTTTAACTCAGCTCTGAAAGCAAACTGTATTTTGCAAGGTTTTTAAAGGATTCCTCTGTAAAAATTCTATCATAACTTTGCCAAGTACAATATGTAAAGTGAGAAGGTCTTAGGTATATTGTCAGCTCTCATGGTGTAGTGGTCACTGTGCTTGCCTTGCAATTGGGAGACCAAGGTTTGATTTCCCAGGTTGGATTCTATGAGGAATACTCCTCTGTTGTAACTGTTGCTGCTTTCAAGTTATTAATCTTGTTTCTACAGTTTACCCTAGTAGAAAATTTATCTAATATGTAATTAAAAGCCCCAAGGGCTTTGCCAAGTACAATATGTAAAGTGAGAAGGTCTTAGGTATATTGTCAGCTCTCATGGTGTAGTGGTCACTGTGCTTGCCTTGCAATAGGGAGACCCAGGTTTGATTTCCTGGGTTTGATTTGATGTGGAATAATCCTCTGTTGTAGCTGTTGCTGCTTTCAAGTTATTAATCTTGTTTCTACAGTTTACTTACCCTAGTAGAAAATTATTCTAATAGATACATATGTACTTATAAGCCCCAAGGGTTTCTTCCATTCTAGGATACAGCATTCATTGTTTAGCAATGAAAATCATAGTTACCCACCTAATATTCTGTTTACTCTTTTCACCTATGCCATAGCAAAGTACAGTGCTCAATGGACATGTTTTGTGTGTACTGCTTATGGGTTATTTTGTGCAATATCTATTTTTAGAAATTACACTAATGGTCTTGTATGAGTGTTCTTATCTAGGTAGTTACCTACTCGTTTTTGTTTATATTTTTGAAAGTAAACAGTAAAACCAATGTGCTTATTTTGTACGTTATTTTTACTACCATATACATAGGTAGTTAGGTAGGTATAGCCAAGTAGGTACCTATTTCATATAATTTTATTGTATCTATTTATGTAGATAATGGAGTTTTTTTTTAGTAATTTCAAGTAGGTACCTACAAAAGTACATATAGGCAGACATGAATGAAATGAAGAGTTTTATGAGAAATTTTATAAAGTTACACACCTTGAAATGTTTGTAATCTTGAGTCTAAAGCTCTAACTCTAAAGTGTGTCTGGACATCCTTTTGACTCAAGACTTTGACCTCAGATAAGATTCCATCATGGGACGGGTCGATGTAGGAAGCCTCTCCACCAATTTCGATCATTGTATCTCTGCTCCCTCTCGATGTCGTTCCAATTTCGTTTTCCATATTTAATGACGCCAAATCTTTGAAAAAGCTCAAAAAGTTCGCAATTTACTTACTTATAAGAGCCAGCCTAGTTAGCTTAGTTGGTAGTGCGTCTGCCTTGAAAGCGCTAGGCCGCGGGTTCGATTCCCGCCCGGGGCGGATTTTCTGAGAACGAATGTTCGTTCTCGGAACGGCTGGCTTTCTCCTATCCGGTCTTCCTTCTCTCTTCGATTTCGGGACGATAAGACCATAGCAGTTACAGTTCCCTCTGTCAAACCTCTTTAAAAAAAAAGAGGTTTGATAGAGAGAGCTGTTGTTTCATTGCTACGAAATAAGTACGGCTGTAAAACAACCTTTTTTATAACCCTCTTAAAAAATCCTCTGTAGATATATTATTGAAGTAAATGAATTTAAGCCGGCGTGAACGACCTGATTTTGCAATGTTAAAACGCCTCATTCGAGGAGAAAAAATAATAAATAAAGAAACATTACCGCCTGCATCTTGGCGCCAGCCAGCTTATTGGTCAGGGTTATGAAATGAAGAGTTTTATGAGAAATTTTATAAAGTTACACACCTTGAAATGTTTGTAATCTTGAGTCTAAAGCTCTAACTCTAAAGTATGTCTGGACATCCTTTTGACTCAAGACTTTGACCTCTGATAAGAACAGGTACCTACTGAAATAAATCAAATACATGGGTAGATAGATACACGTTTTTAAAAGTTCACAAGACATTTCAACTGTGTTCCAATCAGTATTCATATCTACCAAGGTACTTTAGCTAAATTTTCCCCAAATTAGATTTCTTTTGAGGTAGGTTTAAGTACTTTTTGAAAAGGCAGAAGGCAAATGATGACATTATTTTCTAACTAACTAAGTACATACCTAGCTACCTTCATAGGTATGTAGGTACTTTTGAAGTACCAACCAGCTGGGGGAAAAAACTAATGAACTTTATTGTAGGGGTTTCCCGAATCTCCCGCGCCTCCGCAATCAACTGCGCCAGAATGGTCGGGGGCCGCGCGTTCTGAATAATAGAACAGAATAGAATAGAATATACAGGGTGGTCTAGAGTTACCTGACGGTTTTGATTTGCCCATAACTTTGTTATAACTTGTCGTAGCTTGTTAAAATGAACATCACTGAGTTCAGAACAAAATGAGGTTTTATTACAATGTAGTCGTGGACCCCGCAACATTGAGCTTTCGCTGTGGAGGCATTTCTTAAAAGTAGTGGATTTGTGACGAGTGCTCAGATGAAGTTTTGCACCTATTTTGATTTACAACCCTCCTCACCCCATCTTAGCTCGTGCAACTTTTTTTTTATGGAAATATGTTAAAAACAAGGCGAAGCTGAGAATGCCCATGAAAAGTTATGATGATACCGATGGTAGCACGAAGAAGTTCAATATCCTCTCCGAAGCAGCCAACTTTGTCGTATTGTTCATAAAGTTGTGTATTGCTATTGAGCCCGCTAACATGCCTATGAAGAAGTTACCATTGACAGCCCAATACACCAAAGCCAAACATTACCTGTTTGACGAAGAGAATAGTGACTTTCTAAGTCCGCCCTCGCGCAGTTTAATCATTGACTTTATTCTATCCCGCCAAAGTTTTACAGCAAACAATAAAGACTTAGCAAACGTAGGCATTCAAAGACTGATCGAGGATGGCATCTACAAAGCAGCCTATCCTCTTCATGATGGGGACTGGGCGACCGGTGATCCTGAGAAGAGCTTGAGGTATAGCTTGTATAAAGAATGGGCACATCTGAGGAACTGGATTAAAAACCAACCTGCAGACCAAATCAAAGAATATTTAGGAGTCAAATGTGCTTTCTACTTTGTGTGGCTAGGATTTTACACACATATGCTAATACCAGCTTCTATTCTTGGACTTACCGTGTTTCTGTATGGCGTCTTCACGTTGAACAATGATAGTTTGAGTCGAGATATTTGTAACAAGACGTTGAATATCATTATGTGTCCCCTGTGTGATCGGACGTGTGATTATTGGAAGCTTAGTGATACTTGCAAGTCTGCCCGCGTCACGTACTTATTTGATAATACTTTCTCTGTGATATTTGCCTTTTTAATGTCCATATGGGCAGTGTTATTCTTAGAATCTTGGAAACGTTACTCCGCCGCTATTACGCACCGATGGGGTTTGACACACTTTACATTGGAAGCGGAACATCCCAGACCAAGCTATCTCGCTAGATTGAGTCATTTGAAAAGGACGAAAACCATTATGAACATTATTACCGGAACTGAAGAACCTCGCGCGCCATTTTGGATCAGGTGGCCCACTCGGATTTTGAGTTTCTCTGTCGTTCTTATTCTGATCATGTGTGCATTGGCTACTGTAGTTGGTGTTGTTCTGTATCGGATGTCTCTCTATGCTACACTTAGCCTGAGTCATAAAGCAGACTGGATGAACTCTTATGGCATCGTCATTATCCCTTTTACTGCGGCATGTATCAATTTAGTGTGCATCCAAATATTGAATCTTGTATACGCGAGGTTAGCAACTTACATGACGGAATTCGAGTATCTCAGAACCCAGACTGAATTTGATGAATCTCTAGCAATCAAGATCTACCTGTTCCAATTTGTCAATTACTACACTAGTATTTTCTACATCGCTTTCCTCAAGGGGAAGTTCATTGGCTATCCAGCCAAGTACACAAGGGTGTTTAATCTCCGACAGGAAGAATGTTCCCCCGGTGGCTGCTTCATGGAGCTTTCTATTCAACTTGCTGTCATCATGGTCGGGCAACAGACGTTCAATAGCATCGTAGCGGTAAAAATACCTACACCCAGACAGCCCGATTGGGGTACTTGTTCAGAAGTCACGTCAATGGCTACAAAGAGGAGCTGTCACAATGAGCATCAGTGATTAGTGTTATTATAGGGTTAGGTTAAACGCAAAAAGAAACTTTCTTTTTCATTGCCGTGGCTTCTGAATAATTACATCAACGTTGGTATGGGAACGGATGACCATTTGAGCAATCGCGTGCTCCAGGCCCTTCTCAGACTGGGTGAGGTTAATGGGATAAAGCTGGTGTTATCATCGAATGGAGGGTAAAGCTGCCGTCACTAAAAACCTTTGTAGTGTTTAAGTTATACAGTGACGTGAAACCCATAAAAAAGAAGAACGAATATATGCCAGCCCGCCCGCTACGAAAGACTTTTGACGCAATTAACATCGTAGAAATGTTCATTCCATACTTCTGGAAACTTTACAACGTGTTCATGATCACTACTGGACTTAGTGATGATCTGTCAGAAACTGAGAAGAATGCAGATCTCATCAACCTTCGTGAAACGCAATTTTATGCTGGTTCTCTTTACCCTCACCAGGTTCGCATATGCACGGGCTCTCTCATCACTCCCCACTGGATTCTATCGGCGGCCCACTGTTTCGTTGTGTCGGGCCGCAACGAGTTCACGGTCCGCACCTTGCCGCCAGATTTGACGGAAATCCGCGCCCACTATTTGAACAACAACCAGAGCTCGCCCGACTTCTACTATACGAGCCCCGCGCGGAAGGTCCATATTCATCCTGGTGAGCGGCTGAGCGGAGGGATAGGGTCGAAACGGTGGGAACAAAGGGTTTATTTCGCGAACAAAGGGTTTACCCAAAGACAAAAATTGCGTTTTGGGTAAAGCAGACGGAACTGTATCAGAGGAGGTCTTATCGTCCCAAAATAAGGTGTGGTGTGGACATTGTCGACCAGCCGTCGATCCACATCGATCGTCGGCCGTCGACCATGTGTGGACACACCTTAAGAGAGGAGGAGCACATTATAGGAGACCAGCTGTTCTGAAAACGAGCCTTATCTGTTTAGGAAAAAGTTTACCCGGGCGGGAATGCTACCCGCAACTGGACGCTTACTAGGCAGACACAGAACTTGTAATGTAGTGGCGTACTATACCTCCTTACCTCGCCAAATGGCCTGGCACTTTAATCTCCATGTTTTTATTACTCCGAGATATCCATACTTCTTATCCATTACCTACCTACGTACCTACGACACACCTTAAGAGAGGAGGAGCACATTATAGGAGACCAGCTGTTCTGAAAACGAGCCTTATCTGTTTAGGAAAAAGTTTACCCGGGTGGGAATGCAACCCGCAACTGGACGCTTACTAGGCAGACACAGAACTTGTAATGTCGTAGCGTACTACCTCCTGACCTCGCCAAATGGCCTGGCACTTTAATCTCCATGTTTTTATTACTCTGAGATATCCATACTTTTTATCCATTACCTACCTACGTGCCTACTATAATATATGCATAATCATGTTCGACTTTAACCAAAACCATATTCACTCTGTCCCGATGTCCCGCAGAATACATCTACAAAATCCGCAACGACCTGTCCCTGATCATGTCCTCCCTCCACTTTCCCCTCCTGCCCACCCTCGCTCCTATTCCCCTGAGTCCCGTCTCCTTCACGAAGTTCTACGAAGATTGCCAGGCGCAACACCGGGAACCCTCGTGTACGATCGTGGGCTACGGGGAAAAGTACCCGAACGACAAAATGTCCTATGTCGCGCTTCACACGATGCAGATTCAAGCGCTGCCTGCCTATCGGTGCCCGTTTCGGCTGATCTTTCTCATTCTGAAGACGGACCCTATATGTTTCGTGGCGCGGTTTGGCAGGTTCGAGTCCAGAACTTATGTCAAGCCCGGATGTGACAAAGTAGTCAACCAATCGAGAACAACCCAAGTCCTCATTGTGAAACACAGTAGAGTTCTTTCTACTCATTCAAACCTGTGTAATGACACTGGGAAGGGAATGGTTGGTGATTCAGAGTTTGGAGTTCATTGAATATAACAGGTACAATGCTGATTACTAATTAGTTGGTATAGGTACTGGTGAATTTGGAGTCTGATTAAACTTTGACATCAAATGTTTAGATTTCCTTTCCTATTTAAGGTACCTGCAATCCAAACAAATACATAACAATTAATTAACATACTTGGTTGATTCAGCACCTAATTAGAGAACACCCATTAATGCTGATTACTAATTAGTTGGTATAGGTACTGGTGAATTTGGAGTCTGATTAAACTTTGACATCAAATGTTTAGATTTCCTTTCCTTTTTAAGGTACCTGCAATCCAAACAAATACATAACAATTAATTAACATACTTAGTTGATTCAGCACCTAATTAGAGAACACCCATTGTGTTATTTCTTAAGAACAAAAATCTCCTTTTTTTTCATTTATTTTTTTAGCACTTTTACATAGGTACCTACTTAGCACACAGATTAAAAACTAAAGATTGTAGGTGCCCTAAGCCTAGTGCACACACAATAATTTGTCCACACATTTGTACCAGTCTTATTGAACATTCTTCCAAGAATAGTTTTCACTAACTGTACCTAGGTACTACATACCAAATATAATACGATAACCAGGCATAATAAACTCATATAAAAGAAAATACAAATTTAATAGGAAAAATGGAATATTTAAAAATATAAAGAACCAATATAATTAGGACTTCCAACTTTCAACTAGATAATCTAGATATGTGAAAAGAGTAAACAAGAAGGTACTCTTTTTAGTGGACTACTCAGTGAACTGAATGAGTCAATCACAATGGTCATCTGTGTTTCGTTACGATCTACGCGCCGAGAAGTGTTCTCCTCACATATGCAGATATCATGAAGCTGAGAATCACAATGGTCATCTGTGTTTCGTTACGATCTACGCGCCGAGAAGTGTTCTCCTCACATATGCAGATATCATGAAGCTGAGATGATGATATGCTGTCTGCCATCTGAAATAGTAAATTAGCACAAGAATCACAAAGGAGTGAAAAGCAAGAAGTACAGAGCAGTTGATTAATAAATAAGGCCTTGACCATGAAACTAACATTAGTATCCTTTACTCATCAATCAATACAAATGAAAAGAGGGAAATGCCAACCCCAAATGAAATTGGGAAATGGCAAAGAAAAGAATTAATACAGAACTTCTTGGTAGAAATGGTAGATTTTCAGTTCTAACTTTCTGGAGTGGGCTGCAGCACAATAGATATTGAGATTTAATAACTTATTGGACAGGTATTCAAGGTCCATCAAAGATAGAACCTTTCATGGAACTTATTTCAACTGTTGTCTGACACAACCCTTTCCTTAACCAAGTTACAATCTGCATGGGTAACAATAACTGGCCATTGGTGTTTAGTACAAAAGCCTGTTTTTCATCAATTTATTTTTGGGCTCTGGCTGGGCCTTGCAGAATATGATATCTACTGATTTGGAGACGGAATCCTTACCTCTGAGTTGTGGGACAAAGGACCGAGTATCATTCACCACTCGAAAATTGTACTACCCTGATATGTCACAAAAGGAGTCTTTCACAATAAACTCACAAGAAAAAAAAAAAAAAAAAAAAAAAAAAAAAAAAAAAAAAAAAAAAAAACAAAAAAAAACATTTCGTGTCGAAACAGGGAGAATTTTGCCTTGGTATTGTTACCTACTTATGTACATATGTAATTGTACCTTTGTACAGTGTACTAGGTACATATTTCAAATTATGACTTATTTGATTAATAAATAAACAAAAAGATGAGCGTTTCAACACCGTTTTATTTCGTAGAAACAAAGTGAGTTAAATTAGGTAATTTGATCCAATGAATGGAGGGGGGTGTAATGTTGAAGAAAAATTATGTCATTGCTGGGATTCGAACCAGAGTCCTTCCCGGTAAAGAATCCCATGTCTTGACCAACTCAAGACTGCATGATCTGGGACTTTCCCTATACATTAAATGATTAATTATAATTTTCCAGGCGATTAGAATATCTGATGTTTCTGCCATAGTCATATAACATAGGTATAATGCTAGATTTGAGAGCTGATGTGATGTTTTAGTGAAATAACCTTCAGAGTAGAAAATTAGAGAAGCTAAGCTAAGTATTCGTTATAGACAGGGTTTTCTCTTTCTTTCCTTCCTTCCTTCCTTCCTCCTCTCTCTCCCCCCCCCTCTTTCTCTCTCTCACTTCCCCTCTTCGTTCTCTTCCTCTTTCTCCTTCACCTCTAAATAAGTTAGTTTTAGATTAAGAGGTGTTTTAATGTTGTTATTATTACTGATGCAAAGTACAGTCCAAATTCAATTCAATTCTCCTCTTCGCCTTCTGACACAATGACACAGTAACAGTTTAATTTGATGAATGGAACTGTTTATATTATTTTTCTTAATATGTTGGTTCCTCTCTCTCTCCCCCCCCCTCTTTCTCTCTCTCACTTCCCCTCTTCGTTCTCTTCCTCTCTCTCCTTCACCTCTAAATAAGTTAGTTTTAGATTAAGAGGTGTTTTAATGTTATTATTATTGATGCAAAATACAGTCCAAATTCAATTCAATTCTCCTCTTCCCCTTCTGACACAATGACACAGTAACAGTTTAATTTAATGAATGGAACTGTTTATAATATTTTTTATCTTGATATGTTGGTCATATGAAATTCAGTTCATATATACGTAGATTGAAAAGCCTGATAGAGATTTCATTGGAAAAGAATGACATAGGTACGACTCAAATTCTTCTGTAGAACTGTGATTTCATTAGATTTTTTTCTTTCTTTTTTTCCTCACTACAAAACTAGGTACGAATTAATTCTATGGGGTTTTGACAAACCTCACCTCGCCAATGAAAGGTTAAATACGATTTCATTGAAAGAACTGTATGAATATCAATGAATGGATCAAAGAACTGTATTGATTTGAAGCAAAGTGAGGTGGCATTTGGGTATCGTTCCGCGGACCTCACCTCGCCAATGAAAGGTTAAATACGATTTCATTGAAAGAACTGTATGAATATCAATGAATGGATCAAAGAACTGTATTGATTCGAAGCAAGGTGAGGTGGCATTTGGGTATCGTTCCGCCTGTTAACATAGTAATCAACATCGGATTGTTGATACAATGTCATTCTCTACTGATTCATTCGTACATAATATTTGTATTGTACGACTATACCTACCTACATTTGTATTAGAACTGATTGATTCGTATCTACAATCAACTGAACTAGGGCTCTGAATTGGAAGGTATCCCCGTTCTGATTTGTAAATCTATTCAGGGCACTGTTCTTCAATCGGAAAGTATACCCGTTTTTCGATCGGTCCGTTTGCCCTAACCCTGTGTTCTGATTTGTAAATCTATTCAGGGCACTGTTCTTCAATCGGAAAGTATACCCGTTTTTCGATCGGTCCGTTTGCCCTAACCCTGTGTCTACAAGTCTGTTAGTCAATAGTCGTGATAACTTCTGTGAGATCTCTCGAACGGTTAGTCCTATCAAACTTTCTTGACTTGGCGGGGCGGAGCGCTACCGCGCTCCTTAATTTTGATGGAATTTTGCACTTACATTTTCAGCATAGAAAATTTGTGTGAACGACATCTTTTAAAATTTAATTTAACACCAATGTACATAGTTAAAGCGCCTAATGGAGGGGGAAATGGAAATTGTAGGCCCGATTAGACCTTTCACAAAGGCAATAGTTGACCTCAGGAAAGCTTACTGGGTGAGTGTGCCCATAGTGAGATGCCTTAACGGGAAATTTAATACAGTGCATCATGCTGGAACTAGAAACTGGAATGTACGAGATTGATGCATGAGTCACAACTCATAGAAATAGAAATGTTCCTCCTTACGTCAATGTCGTCATCTGATTAGATTTTCAACACTCGCTTTAACTAAAGTCTGGACTTGTCAGGTTTGTATTATGTAGGGATTGACTTTAATCCTTGCCCCTTCTCAACTAGGATGTTCTGTCACAATAATCTCACAAGAAAGGAGCAATAAAGGCTTGGAAAAGACATTATTCAAGAGTTATTTAAATAATTAATTAGAAAAAATCCTTTTCTGTAGGACTTCAAGTTGAGCAAATTTCGAAATTTTCAATTTCAATTTCAAATGAAAACTTTTGCTCGTTGTTTCCGATAAAAAAGTTGCCGGTCACTTTTTCCGGGCAAAAATCCTGCCATTTTTCAAAAGCCGCGTTTACACGATATAACAAAAAATCGCTTTGGCACTGTTTTTTTTTTAAGAAAAAAATATTAATATTTAATTTAATAATGGAATACCTAATCTAGATATTGTAGCTCAATTTGTTTCTGCCCTTGTCTAAAATGTCAATATCCATGAGATAAATATTTTATGAGACGAGCAAAAAAATTTCGAAATTTTCAAATGAAAACTTTTGCTCGTTCTTTCCGATAAAAAAGTTGCCGGTCACTTTTTCCGGGCAAAAATCCTGCCATTTTTTAAAAGCCGCGTTTACACGAATAACGAAAAATCGCTTTGGCACGGTTTAAAAAAAAAGAAAAAAATATTAATATTTAATTTAATAATGGAATAATCTAGGTATTGTAGCTCAATTTGTTTCTGCCCTTGTCTAAAATGTCAATATCCATGAGATAAATATTTTATGAGTCAGCCTTGGGGTCAGCTCAAAAGCCGGCAATAAAATGTCCAAGTTTTTGAAACACCCTGTATTGTCAGGACATTTTTGGCCGAACACGAACATGAACGAGTTCACCCGAAGCTCCCAGAAATGTAAACATGTAGGATTCGTGATAACGGATTATCATCTTTGTTGGATTTCGGACCGAATCCTAATCCAAATCCCACAATCAGCGAAAGAAAAGAAGGAACTTGAAGGAAGAGAAGTCTGAGAAGTGTTTAGAAGAGGTGTTTTATTGTGAGTTAATTTTGGCCGAACACGAACATGAACGAGTTCACCCGAAGCTCCCAGAAATGTAAACATGTAGGATTCGTGATAACGGATTATCATCTTTTTTGGATTTCGGACCGAATCCTAATCCAAATCGGACCAAATCCCACAATCAGCGAAAGAAATAAAGAAAAGAAGGAACTGAGAAGTGTTTAGAAGAGGTGTTTTATTGTGAGTTATAAATTTATAGTTCATTTAACTCGCGTTATAAATTTTCTCATTGAGTAAATAGTTAAAATATTTAACCAACTCGCTTATTTATTTATTTTCTAAATTCTCTGTTTCAGGTGCTGCAAGATTTGTTAGACCCACCTAGAATTTCTCAGTCAAAGTGCCAAAAGTACACAATCTGTTGCTACGAGTAGTTACTATCGGAGCTAACACTTTAATCAAGGGTGACAACTCGGCTTCAAATAATTTGGATCAAAAGTTGTATCAGTATCCAAGATTCAAAATCGAGTTCCAGAAGATTAAAGTTTCAAATGAAGATGAGCATTTTGTTTACACATTTGTCTCATCGTGATGGATTTGGACTTCAATGAAGAACTTTTGAATTTTGTGGAAACAGCTCTGTCGACAGTCGCGGCGCCGCAATACGCGTCAACGCAGCAGCTAGCGGTATAGCGCGCGCGTTCGCGTTGGATATATTTCGCTGGGGAAATGCTGGCTTGAAAGGAAATGTGCTCAAATTCGCCCTGTTTGGGGCTTTCTTTGTGGTTTATTTGTTGGTGTAGGTTTGGATGAATAAAAAGGCCAGTGAGCGACTGAAACCTACCTACATAGGTATTTATTGGACGGACGTATTGTAATCAAAACCAAATGTCAGCCCAAAGCAATTACCCTAGTTAGAGTTGATTGAGAGGCTGACGAAAAACGCCGACCCCGTCTATACACACGGGAAAAGGCGAAGAAGAAGATAGGTCAGAAGTGTAATTACATAAACGGGAACATAAGAGCCCTGAAATAAATTTTACCTATTTACTTTCTATTCACTAAAGTGTGAAAAATAAAAGAGATGGACTATGAAACTTCTTTTTTTTCGTACTTTTGCTGAACACTGTATAAACTTATTCCGCTCGTGTGAACGGATCACTGAAACCTACCTACATAGGTATTTATTGGACGGACGTATTGTAATCAAAACCAAATGTCAGCCCAAAGCAATTACCCTAGTTAGAGTTGATTGAGAGGCTGACGAAAAACGCCGACCCCGTCTATACACACGGGAAAAGGCGAAGAAGAAGATAGGTCAGAAGTGTAATTACATAAACGGGAACATAAGAGCCCTGAAATAAATTTTACCTATTTACTTTCTATTCACTAAAGTGTGAAAAATAAAAGAGATGGACTATGAAACTTCTTTTTTTTCGTACTTTTGCTGAACCCTGTATAAACTTATTCCGCTCGTGTGAACGGATTTTTTTGTCCTGCCAAAACGCAACAGCTGATTTGTTTACATGGTAGATTTCGCGAGGTCGTCTGATTTTATGACAACAAAATTGATTGATTTTCTGCTGTTTGCAGATTTGCGAAATTTTCGATCTCTTCCTACGAGAAAAAAGTTAAACAATTTTATCATTTTTATCAACTGATAAGAAAAATATTCTAGTATTTCCACGTTTATTTTGAAAAGCAACGGACAAAACTGCTTTATCTAAATTCAAGGTAAGTTCCAGTTACTATTCTGATAAGCTCTTTTGTCTGAACACCCAACAAAGATTTTTTTCTGGAAAGAGAATGTCAGAGTACTTCCTACATTAGGTGTTTTTTGTGTCAATTTTTTTTCTCCTACACTTTTTAGAGTGATGTGTTGGCTGTAGAGATATTAGTGGGTGTCCCGATGTATTGGACATTTCAAAAAAATTCCCAACGTGTTTTTACTCACCCAAAATCATTTTTAGTTTTTATTTTCGATCTCTTCCTACGAGAAAAAAGTTAAACAATTTTATCATTTTTATCAACTGATAAGAAAAATATTCTAGTATTTCCACGTTCATTTTGAAAAGCAACGGACAAAACTGCGTTATCTAAATTCAAGGTAAGTTCCAGTTCCTATTCTGATAAGCTCTTTTGTCTGAAGACCCAACAAAGATTTTTTTCTGGAAAGAGAATGTCAGAGTACTTCCTACATTAGGTGTTTTTTGTGTCAATTTTTTTTTCTCCTACACTTTTTAGAGTGATGTGTTGGCTGTAGAGATATTAGTGGGTGTCCCCATGTGTTGGACATTTCAAAAAAATTCCCAACACTAAGGACAGTCCGCAGCACTCCCTAACAGTTCTCCTACTAGGGGAGTCTGGTCTTGTCTACTGCATGGAGCAGATCTTCCTGTACGGGTTCAAATCCTCGCGTCTCTTCTCACGCAATCTCAATATCTGGGACCTGTTCATCAAAATCTACCAGGAAATCTTCTCCTACACTTTTTAGAGTGATGTGTTGGCTGTAGAGATATTAGTGGGTGTCCCGATGTATTGGACATTTCAAAAAAATTCCCAACACTAAAGAAACTGTTGAAAAAATTCCCCCGTCAGGTACTTGAGTATGTTGCAATAACAATATTGAATAGTTCCTGTTGTCCTGATCACTCAAGCATGAGACCAACTTTTTCTCAAATCACCAGTGTCTGAGTACAGGTTCATAAATTGCCATACTTATACTGGTCCGAGAAGCGAACGTCGCAAAGCTACGAAGATCTCACGCGGGACGACAATACGATTGTCGACTTATACGAGAAACTCGCGGACGAGGAACCAAGCGAGCACCAGTCACGCACGAGTCAGCTGTTCGAGAGCAAACTACACAAGTCAGAAACGAAGAAGTATCTGTTGTCCTGATCACTCAAGCATGAGACCAACTTTTTCTCAAATCACCAGTGTCTGAGTATAGGTTCATAAATTGCCATACTTATACCTACTTAATTACCAGTACCTATGTAGTTTTAGACAGTGATATGTTGGGAATTATTGAAATAATACTTTATTCGAGACGGACGATTCCAGCTGTTCATTCTGCTCTCCCTCAAAGATTCCATGCTCTATCACATTCTCACGTGCGTGGTCACACCGAGTGTGAGTGTTCAGGATATGTACGAGGAGAAATGCTTCTTTAAGAATTCCTACCACTTGGATCTGATCCTCAACATGCTGCATAATCTGAGCGCGTACCAGTTCAACCTAGAGAATAGCTTAACACATGGGATTAATTATAACAAGATTATGAGTCACAGGACTTAGAGTGAGTATTAGTGCTCTGACTATCTGACTTACTTAAGAATGAGAATTCATTTGGACTTGGGGTAAAAACAGAGTGGAGCAAGGAGCTTTTTCTTGTAGTGCCTATTCGTTCCGAATTTTGGCAACCATCCTGGCTACTGGCTATGACAACTTTGTCAACTGCATAGAGCTTTTTGCTGTCAATGCATCACTTCCATCGTGACTTCCCTCTACCTACTTTTTGTGCTATGCTCTCCGCTTCAGTCTGGTTTTAGCCTTGAGAAGTGTGAGAGCATTTACTTTTGACGAAAAGAGCCAAAGATTTACTTTTGAGCATTTACTTTTGATGAAAAGAGCCAAAGATGACCCGAACACAATCATGTTCTATTGATGGAAAATGTAAATTGTGATTTCATGTACCAAGTACTTTTTTCGGTGTCACGTCATTTTGCATTTCAACCCAAATTCATAGTGACGTGAGTGAAATCAAGTTTTTTTTTCTTTTGTATTTAGGTAGAGTTCTTTGTATTTGAGTGATTAGTAAAGTTATTTAATTAATGCTCAGCTCCTAAAATGAGCAAATGAACGCACATATTTACAAATTTTATCTTCATGTCTTAATATTATAGTGACCCCAGTGTAGACTATTACAAACCTATGGGATTAATTATAACAAGATTATGAGTCACAGGACTTAGAGTGAGTATTAGTGCTCTGACTATCTGACTTACTTAAGAATGAGAATTTATTTGGACTTGGGGTAAAAACAGAATGGAGCGCAGAGCAAGGAGCTTTTTCTTGTAGTGCCTATTCGTTCCGAATTTTGGCAACCATCCTGGCTAAGACAACTTTGTTAACTGCATAGAGCTTTTTGCTGTCAATGCATTACTTCCATCGTGACTTCCCTCTACCTACTTTATGTGCTATATGCTCTCCGCTTCAGTCTGGTTTTAGCCTTAAGAAGTGTGAGAGCATTTACTTTTGATGAAAAGAGCCAAAGATGACCCGAACACAATCATGTTCTATTGATGGAAAATGTAAATTGTGATTTCATGTAGGTACCAAGTACTTTTTTCGTTGTCACGTCATTTTGCATTTCAACCCAAATTCATAGTGACGTGATTTGACGTGAGTGAAATCGAGTTTTTTTTCTTTTGTATTTAGGTAGAGTTCTTTGTATTTGAGTGATTAGTAAAGTTATTTAATGCTCAGCTCCTAAAATGAGCAAATGAACGCACATATTTACAAATTTTATATTCATGTCTTAATATTATTGTGACCCCAGTGTAGACTTTATTACAAACCTACCTACAAGTAATTACATATTAAGTACTTTGAAAATCAGGCCTGATGTTTTTTTCTTTTTTTTTTTATGCTACTCGTACATGTATTGTGGTCCGTGTCGTAGCATACCCATCCCGTAGTATGTCCCTCAGATTGTATTAAGTAGGTATCTAACTAGATTTTATTTTTGTGTGTATGTATTATGGTAATATTTTTGTTTTGTGTTTCTTGCGAATATTTGCCCGTTGTTAAGTGGTTTCCCTTCTTTGGATATTTAATAAGGGACTCTTGAGTGGAAGGTGACCACAAGGCGAGGTTAACGCCGGAGGCGTTCTCTACCTTTCTTTTTTTTTTTATGCTACTCGTACATGTATTGTGGTCCGTGTCGTAGCATACCCATCCCGTAGTATGTCCCTCAGATAAAGATTGTATTAAGTAGGTATCTAACTAGATTTTTTTTGTGTGTGTATGTATTATGTAATATTTTTTGTTTTGTGTTTCTTGCGAATATTTGCCAGTTGTTAAGTGGTTTCCCTCCTTTGAATATTTAATAAGGGACTCTTGAGTGGAAGGTGACCACTAGGCGAGGTTAACGCCGGAGGCGTTCTCTACCAACTAAGTTAACTAACCCCCAAAAATTGAAACTCTATGCCCAATTTCTCAAATAAATGAGGATAAAATTCCATGCCTCCGCTGGGATTAAACCGCGCCTTCCTGTTTACCAGGCGAGTGCTTTGATCACTATGCTCAACCAAATGATTGCTCCTCTTGCTTTACCGCTATTCCAAAAGCCACTGGCAAATTTTAATTTAATTTCGACTTTTTTTAGTTCCTAATTTTTATTTTTTACGAGATTTTTGTGATTATTCCCCATTGAATGATTTTTTTACTCCCTTTTCCATAAGTATTTAATTTTTCATTATTTTGACATGATGATTTTCTTTTTAATTCCTGTACCTTGATTAATTTATGTAAAATAATTTACAACAAAATAAACGTTTATTAAATTATTTTTACTTTCTATTACTACAGTATAGCGGAGCTATACTAGTAATTTTTTTCGTTTCAGTTACAAAAAATCTTTGTGATTTCATCTTTTTACTTTCTTTTTTTTTTTTCTAGGTCAATTAATGTAATCGGTAATAAGCCAGCCTAGTGAGTTTGGAAGGTAGCGCGTCTGCCTTGTAAGCGCAAGGTCGCGGGTTCGATTCCGGCCCGGAGCGGATTTTATCTCAAACGGATAAGGTTCGCTCTCGGAATGCCTGGCTTTCTACGATCCTGTCTTCCTTCTCTCTTCGCTCTCGGGACGACAAGACCTAGGCTTATTCCCCATTGAATGATTTTTTTACTCCCTTTTCCATAAGTATTTAATTTTTCATTATTTTGACATGATGATTTTCTTTTTAATTCTTGTACCTTGATTAATTTATGTAAAATAATTTACAACAAAATAAACGTTTATTGAATTATTTTTTTTCGTTTCAGTTACAAAAAATCTTTGTGATTTCATCTTTTTACTTTTTTTTTCTAGGTCAATTAATGTAATCGGTAATAAGCCAGCCTAGTGAGTTTGGAGGGTAGCGCGTCTGCCTTGTAAGCGCTAGGTCGTCAAGATCGCCAGCTCGTGGGGAGAGGTGGACACGCATTTGAATTTGTTTGAGAGTAGGATCAAGAAATACAACAAGGTCCATCAGACCGAGGGCTACTTCTCAAGTACCTCACATGAAATGATTAGTCTCATATCAGACTATCAGTTGCTTCTAGAGAAACGCCTGGCTAAAGTCAACAGAGAGTTGGGTAAACCTCGAGAAATACTGTCCAACTATGTCCCGAAAAGCTCAAAGGGAACATTTCCTTCTCTCGATCTGGTCGCATTAGGACAAGAATCTTCAAATCGAACCAAGAACTCTTCACTGAGCACCTCCAGTTGGAGTTTGAAAAAGACGGACAAGTACTTGACAGATGACATTTCTCTCTATAAGAAACCATTCTCCAACGAAGCCAATCCGTTGGGATCCAAATACTCCAATGTACGTCTCTCTATCGCACACGCAGAACGTAAGATCTCTCAAGACAACTCGATCATCCCTCAGACCAACTGGAACTTTGTAGAGAAATTACTCAAAGACTGTAAGAGTCGGACGAAGAAAATGTTGGTGGAGAAGTTAGGAAATGAAGCGCTGGAGTTAGGACATAAGGAAGATTCCAATGAGAACTCTCTGGTTGAAGAGAACACGCTGATAGCAGGTCTGTGTGATATATTGGAGAAGATCTGGTCTCACGGGTTGCAGCATAAGCAGGGCAAGTCCGCCTTGTGGAGTCATCTGTGTATTTACATGGAGCTAGAAGTACAAAGCGCCACCAGTACAAACACAATAGCCAACTCTGTGGTCACTGTCCTGGGCCGTAGTCCTAAGATGGATCGGAAACTGAAGGCGATGGCCGCGCGATCTCCCGACAGAGTGAACCAAAGTGACAAGGTGGCCAGATCGCCTTGCTATGAGAAACCGCCCCTCCCGAGACGAGATCATATCATGACGTCATCTTTCACGGAACGATCTCACACGCCTAGCTCAGATAAACTCATGACATCCTCCCTGTATGAGAAAACACCGGACCGGAGTATCACCAGCTCTATGTACAAAGCCATGACGTCATCACTGGAACGAAACAAAACCAAATCCCCTGACCGATCTGCTCACATGGAAAGGAACTCTCGTCGCATGATGAGACGAAGCTCAGAGTCTCGTTCACATAGCGAGACCAGAGTACTTAATGATAGTTTTGATGATGACTCCCCACAGCTACCTCCCCTCCCTACAGATCTATCTTACGATGTGAAGAACATTCAGTCTATGACGGAAATCAAGACACCCATCGGTTTCGCGAGGGCCTGGGTTCGACTCTCCCTTGAGCGTAAACTTCTGTCCAAACATTTCAAGACACTTCTATCCAATGGTCCTGTACTCAAGCTCCTGTATAAGAGATACGCGTTCCTGCGCTGTGAGGAGGAGCGGGAACAATTCCTGTATCATCTCCTCACGTTGAATGCCGTGGACTATAACTGCTTCACTAACACATTTGTAAATACCAACATGACATACAGGGTCCTCATTGTTCCTTCCAAACGATCGAGTAACTTCACCTCGGCCAACTGTTGGATTTCCATCGCAGGCAATCTGGGAGAGACCAAGAAGATTCCCATCCCTCGCAATACACTGGAGTTTATCTATCACAGCAAGAACGTGGGACAACTGACAACCTCCAAAATTCAACGTTTTCAACATTCTTACAAAATTAATAATTGATCTTAGTAGTGTGCATATTTTTACATTAAAATAATAGAACAGAATGGTGTAGAAAAAAATATTGAATATTTCACCAATAAATAAAAAGCAGGGAAAGAGAGAAAGTGAGAGAGAGAGGAGGAGGAGGAGGAAAGAGGGAGAAGAAGAGGGATGAGAGAAAATAAAACGACAGAGAAAAAAGTTGAAGAGAGAGAAAAAAAAAAGCTTCTAAAAATCTAAAAGAAGAAGAAGAAGAAGAAGAAGAAGAAGAAGAAGAAGAAGAAGAAGAAGAAGGGTTGGTATGCATAAAAATAAAGCATATGCTGTAAATGGAGTAGAAACAATTCGGGGCCTTTTAAAGACCTTTTTTCGCCGTTTTGACTTCAGACTCCAAAATTCAACGTTTTCAACATTCTTACAAAATTAATAATTGATCTTAGTAGTGTGCATATTTTTACATTAAAATAATAGAACAGACTGGTATAGAAAAAAATATTGAATATTTCACCAATAAATAAAAAGCAGAGAAAGAGAGAGAGATAGAGGAGGAGGAGAGAGGGAGAAGAAGAGGGATGAGAGAAAATAAAACGACAGAGAAAAAAGTTGAAGGGAGAAAAAAAAAAGCTTCTAAAAATCTAAAAGAAGAAAAAAAAAATCTCTAAAACCAGGAAAAAAGAAAGGCAAGAAAATTTGAATATTCATATTGATTCAGGTGGGAGAAGCCAGGTAAATTGGTTGGTATGCATAAAAATAAAGCATATGCTGTAAATGGAGTAGAAACAATTTGGGGCCTCTTAAAGACCTTTTTTCGCCGTTTTGACTTCAGATAATAGTATAAGAAAAAATAGAATATACCTACCTTATCTTGCCTGAATAGGACTAAAAAGTCCCTTTACCCCTGTCTAAACTAGGTCCCGTATTTGATTCAGGACAAAAAACACTGACACACATGGTAGGGTCAGTGTTTCTTGTTAGTCCCTATCTCCCTATTGTGTACCTACCTGTACCTGACCTCTTATCCTAATACATTTTTCTCACTCAAGTCTTGGTTCACACAATCATTCCATATTTTGTGAAAATCCTATACAATGCTACTCCAAAATTGTGATCACCAAAAACTGTGAAAATATTACAAAGAATTGTTTTGAGTTTTTTCCTTCAAAATGGTGGGATTCGAACCCAGGACCTTACCACCAGGCTAACCGTATAACTAATGATTTACCTGAATACCGGGTTGTTCCCAGAACTAGTAATTTACCTAAATACCGGGTTGTTCCCAGAACAGAGGCATGGAGCCTCTGGTTTGAACGTAGGACGTTACTTCATCATCCAGAAACAACACACACTTGTTCCGCTAACCGTACAACTAGTAATTTACCTGAATACCGGGTTGTTCCCAGAACTAGTAATTTACCTAAATACCGGGTTGTTCCCAGAACAGAGGCATGGAGCCTCTGGTTTGAACGTAGGACGTTACTTCATCATCCAGAAACAACACACACTTGTTCCGCTAACCGTACAACTAGTAATTTACCTGAATACCGGGTTGTTCCCAGAACTAGTAATTTACCTAAATACCGGGTTGTTCCCAGAACAGAGGCATGGAGCCTCTGGTTTGAACGTAGGACGTTACTTCATCATCCAGAAACAACACACACTTGTTCCGCTAACCGTACAACTAGTAATTTACCTGAATACCGGGTTGTTCCCAGAACAGAGGCACGGAGCCTCTGGTTTGAACATAGGATGTTACTTCATCATCCAGAAACAACACTTGTTCCGTCTCAACAAAGTTAGCAACATGTCCGTCATCATTCACTCCTCGAACGTTGAATCTGAAATCATTATAATTTTCAGTAACCACTTATGGTGGATTTCACCAATGACTTAATGAGAGATTTCACTAATGGAAGAATTAAATCTGAAATCTATTAAATAAAAAAAGTTACATAAAATGAACCCCTCCTAAGCCGGAAAATAAATATTAATTCATTTTTTGTAAAAAAAAAAAAAAAAACAATAGGTACCTACCTAACCTAAGTAAGTAGGTACTTGTTTATTTCATTAAATTAAAAAAAGAGGTTTGACAGAGGCAGCTGTAACAACGGAAGTCTTAACGTCCCTTAATCGAAGAGAGGAAGAGAACAGGATAGCAGAAAGTGAGCCGTTCCGAGAACGAACCTTATCTGTTTAGAATAAAACTTATCCCAAGTGGATAAAGTTCACCCCCGACGGGAATCGAGCCCGCGACTTAAAGGGCTTTATTAACTTACCTTGTGCCAGCACGTTCACAACTGAGTCTTGATATAATAACAGCTCTAGCTTGTCTATGTCCCACATACACGGTTCGAATCTCGATAGAGCCACACATTATCTTCAGTAACCAGGGTGATGGGTCTATGCTGAATCGTAAGAGATGAATGTGCAGCATACGATTCCTGTGGAGGGACGAAAAAAATAGTTGGTTATTTACTCAATATGTACTTAATAAATAATTACTTATTGTAGTTGTTAAGGTAGAAACACATTACCATCACGTTACGTCACGTGATAGTAGTGTGACTGTCCTGAAAGAAATTACCTACTTACAATATTATGGGAAAACTTTGAACTACATCTTTCTGACTCCCCATGACTTCACGTGACGTGATGAGATGGTAGTGTGTTTCTACCTTTAGGAAATCAGAACTACCACTTTATCAATTAAGAAAAAAGCTGAAAGGATGTGAGTTTGAATTGATATCACAAATTTGACATTCACTTGAGCTTCATAATGGTATAAATCCAATCAAAATACTGAAAACAAAAGCAATATTAATCTGTCCAATTTTACATGATTTTTTAAAGAGTCCACTAGTCATAATGTAAGTTTACTCTAAACTACTTAAACATATTGTGCTCTAAATTTTATTGATTTTTCCCCCACAGGAATTATACCATCAACGGGAACAGTTGGAGAGGACGGAAAGAAGACTGGACGACATCAACACAACTCTAAAGTATAGTCAGAAACATATCCAAGGTATCAAAGTAAGTGTCCAAAATCTTTATAAGTCAAGGCATAATATGGTACACTAAAAGGCCACTTGGAGGCTTAGATGTAAGGGCAAAGTGCCCTAAAAGTGAAGTTGAGCTTATATAAATATACAAAGGTGTAATAAACAGCAGATTAATAATTATTATTTAATAAATCAGTTTCTCAGAATCCTCAGTAGGCCTACAAGGATTCTAGAGGGGCTTGAGCTACATGCCCATAGCATATAGCTCAAGCAGATCTATGCTTCTATTCCATGCTAAAATTGTAAACTAATGTTGATCTTTAACCTAAGTAATATTGTAACACTTAAATTCCATCTAAAATCCAAGTGAACCAAAAATTTAATAGGTGTTTGTATTAATGTGTGTATTTGTTGCCTTTCTTCACAGAGTGTATTTGGTGGTCTCAAAAATTTCCTAAGCAAATCCAAGACCGAGCCTCTGGCCAGTCCGAGTACATCATCCAAACCAGAGCCTACTGTTGGTGATTCCGGCACCAAGAAAGAACTACAAGAAGCAATCAACAAGGCCAAAAACAGTGAAACTGGTTACAATCACCCAGGTATTTTACTATGTATTTCTTCACACGCTAAGCAACAAGGCCATGTGTGACCCAAGCCTGTAATTTGAATACAAATCAAGTGATAATTTTAAATAAATATAATTCAAATGTTAATGGGTTTAACGTTGTATAACTAAGTAGAATAGAATATACCTTGTTTATCCTGCCCGAACAGGACTGAAAAGTCCCTTTAAGTACCCCAGCAGTCTAAACAAGGTCTCGTATATTTGATGGGTTAAAGTACTAAGATTTTAGTTATTAGAGTTTAACCTTCTATTCAGCCTCTTATTTACTGTACTACCTAAAGCTAGGTATACTTAACTACTTTACCACCAAGGACATAACATAATGAAATTAAGTTTTTTCTTTAGGGAAAAATCTCTCAAAGACACTCATTGCAGAAAACTTTACAATATCCAGACTCACTAAAAACCCAATCCCTCCCCCTTCAGACTATTAGGGCCCTGGTAACCAAATGTATTGGACATTATTTCAGGACCACTTACTGAAATTACTTGATTTTAATAGAAATTCATTTGAAATATATCTAATTTAGGTACTTCTTGCATTTTTTCTAGTTTAGACAGGGGTAAAGGGACTTTTTAGTCCTATTCAGGCAAGATAAGGTAGGTATATTCTATTTTTTCTTATACTATTCTAATTAAATAGGAAAAGGGTAGGAAGAAGATTGTAAGATTTTCCAAACATCCCATATTTTCCATGCATTCAATGTTTACCTACTTAGCTTGTATCAAACTTCATTAGAGGATAAATAAAAGCATTTCAAATACTTACAGAGGACTGCAACGGCTGAGGATTCAAAAAGGAGAGACTCGTCTTTGTTTCTATGTTCGAGAAGTACGCTGTAAGGATTTGGTGGCATGACCTTTTCCAGGACACGGAAACTCTTTCCCATTGCCATTTTAAAAGTGATTATATTGCACTGAGTGTGGCAGGTTGTGATGACTAAAGTTGATGATTCATTGGGGGTCTAACCATAGGTTCTACTGATATTGATCTGAAACAAGAGATCAATGGTTTTATTTTACTATAAGTTGGTTATTATGAGTATTTCACATTTTATTTTAAAATAAATAACTCAAATAAGGAAGATCTCACTTCTGGTAAATAGTAAGTAAACTCAACTAGATAATTACTTATTTAATACTCTTAATAGCATATTGTATTTTAAATTAAGGTGTTTAGTTTGTTTATGCTTATGGTGTTTGTTTAAGCTATTAAACAAACCACAAGAGTGAAATTGAGAAAAAACACTGACTAAAATGCCAATGAAATGGAAATACCTCTTGGACTGATTAAAAACACTAAACTACCTGTACAATACAAACATACTTGGATAAGATTTTCGTATGTTAATCCAAATCAAACATAATATTTCTTCAAATCAATATTGTGTCAAACTACAAAGCTGTATTTACGCCTTCACTGATAAGCATGATTTGAAGGGAAGAGAGAGAAAGAGAGTGTTCTTAATAGCGTTTAATAATGTATGATCTACAAGAGAGATAAGAATGAGAGCTGTCCCAAAGCTATCACTGAAAAAAAAAGGAAAATTATCTCCCCTTACCACCCACTTTCTTACTTCTGCTTCACACTTTCTCTCACCTTCATTGAACGTCTTCACTAAAAGAACATCACTAATCCGTCGAAAATACAAATCTATTGTCCTTTAATTTTTATTCAACATGGATAGACGAATAATTAATTTATTTCACCGGTTATTAAATAATTAAAAAGGAAAAAAAGAAACCTGCAAAGAAAAAAAATTCACTCCACAAAATTTTAATTTTGCCTATCAATAATTTTATTTTGAACTTTCGCAGAACATTTGAAATTTGCGTTTAAAGTGAAATCGATTGGAATGCATTTTCAAGTGGGATTTTTTTTGCGTCCGGTAACGACGGCAATGGAAAATATCCCACTAAAAATCCCCGTTCCGAATCAGCTGTTTTTGCACTAATGATTTTCCGTTGCTGACGTCATAAATCTGTGGTGTAAATTTTCTCCAGTGGGAAATCCAGTTTAATCTCCCTCCCCAAATCCCTTATCACTTGTTCACTCATCTCACAAAAAACGGGCAGTTTTGTGATGTAATCGGAAGAAAGGGGAGGAAGTTGGTGTTTTTGATTTTGGAGGAAGCAGAGAGCAATCAAGCAATTTTCTTTAGATTTTTAACTTTTTTAACTACCTACAATTACATCATTTAACTAATTTGTGAATTTATTTTATCTTATCCTTTTATCAGTAACTTTCCTCTTTTCATCAGTAAATTGCTACAAACTTAGCCAAAATTGAGTTCAGTTTTTCCTCTGATAAGTAAGCTCTTTGTGTGATAGTATTCTTCTCAACGGAAAAACTTAAGTGATTCACTCATATCTGCCATACATATTTTGTAAGAATTACTCTACACAGGTGATTTTAATCCTTGCTCCAACAAAGCAACTATTAGTATGGCCACAAATCAGTACTTGAGTTCAAACAAATCTTGAAACTTAACTTGAAATCTTCTCAACTCTCAAATTACGGCCTGATTCTCACTACTCCATTCAGGACAGATCGTACTACATATGTATACTATACCTACCATAATGTGCTATGACAATAAAACTTTTTCACCTAGATTGAACAAGGCATACTTTTCTTTCAGTCCTATCCAAAATATTTTGTTTTTTGTCCTAATGAAGTTTAAAATCGTACACGAACATTGGTTATTTAGTTAATTAAAAGTTTTTTAACGTTGTTGTAAAATGATGATATAGGCCGGGCCTCGCTCCAAGCTTTTGACGTTCACGCGCCTCCCGGTACGCTTGATTATTGCCACTGCTGTTTTTGTGATTGATAAATCAAACAAAAGTTTTTTTAAAAAGATAATCCTCCCCCTTCAAAAAATAATAATGAAAATAAAAACAATGTTGAATATAAAATTGGGTGACAGAGCTCACTTTGTGAAAATCTTGCCTTAAAAAAGCCTTTAATAAATCCATAGCTCGGCCTCGGGTGTAATAGTCCTACATACTGGACTCCGCACACAGGAATTTCGTCAGAAAAGACCCTCATTTCAATTCAGTTGGAATCGAACCCACGCCCTCGAGATAGCCAGGAGCGTCTTGACCACTACACCACCGAGGCAGGATAAAGATGGTTATTATTTTCAGCCCTTGGACGACAGGACCTCAAATTTTTGTATTGTTCTCTAATTTTTGCGTAAGTGATGCCTAAATTGTCTGAAATTACGCTCGTCCTTTTAAATTAATTTTCATTTGTTTCAATCACTCTAAACTAAGTCCGCAGGTACCTGTCCCTATTTTTTACGCTTTGTTTTTCTCCTCATAAAGTCTGATGTGAAGTAGATACTAGATAAAGTTGTTAGTTTTGTAGCACATTCTATAGAGAATTATCCCTGCTTGACGTAAAAGTGGACACATATAATGGGTTAATTAAATTCACATTTTAACGAATTTAACATTTTAAAGGGTTAAAGATTCCGTTTCCGAAAGGAAAATCAGGGGACCCTAAAACGGATATTTCCAACCATTTCCCGATTTCGAAAATTTGGACCGATTGCAATACTTTCTCATTACTAGTATAGCTTACTAGCACTATACTGTAGTAATAGAAAGAAATACATAATCGATTTCGGCCCGAAGTTTATCTATGTCCTTTCTACCATTCCCCCCCCTTCCCTACAAAATTATTTTTATATATTATGTATTTATATAAATTTATATCTATTTTAATAATTATATATCTACATATTTATTTATATCCTATAAGCAGAACAATCCCTTCTAAGAGTGCGTTTGGTGTCTACCTACTACAATTATGTATTTATCCTCTTGTCAAAGTTCTGCATGGAATCCCTATTGTTCAACCACTCCTCCTTGTCTTGTGTATTCTGGATGATGAACTTCTCAAAGAATCTTGAAACTTAACTTGAAATCTTCTCAACTCTCAAATTACGGCCTGATTCTCACTACTCCATTCAGGACAGATCGTACTACATATATGTATACTATAACTACCATAATGTGCTATGACAATAAAACTTTTTCACCTAAATTGAACAAGGCATCATTTATGCATACTTTTCTTTCAGTCCTATCCAAAATATTTTGTTTCTTGTCCTAATGAAGTTTAAAAGCTCAGATTATGCAGCATGTTGAGGATCAGATCCAAGTGGTAGGAATTCTTAAAGAAGCATTTCTCCTCGTACATATCCTGAACACTCGCACTCGGTGTGACCACGCACGTGAGAATGTGATAGAGCATGCAATCTTTGAGGGAGAGCAGAATGAACAGCTGGAATCGTCCGTCTCGGCCGAGACTGTTGAGATTGTCGTTCTCCTCAATGATCTGAATCAGATTCACGAAGTACTTCTTCGTTTCTGACTTGTGTAGTTTGCTCTCGAACAGCTGACTTGTGCGTGACTGGTGCTCGCTTGGTTCTTCGTCCGCGAGTTTCTCGTATAAGTCGACAATCGTATTGTCGTCCCGCGTGAGATCTTCGTAGCTTTGCGACGTTCGCTTCTCGGACCGAATTTCCTGGTAGATTTTGATGAACAGGTCCCAGATATTGAGATTGCGTGAGAAGAGACGCGAGGATTTAAACCCGTACAGGAAGATCTGCTCCATGCAGTAGACAAGACCAGACTCCCCTAGTAGGAGAACTGTTAGGGAGTGCTGCGGACTGTCCTTGTAACTACGGTGGAAGTATTTGAGGATGTTGTTGATGCACTCCCCCAGCAAAGTCTCTATGTCTTCGATGAGTTCTATTTTCCGCGTTGGTTGAACGCTAGGGCTGCGTAGACGCGGCGTCTTGGGTGTGGAGGGACATTCGTCACCACCTGCCTTCTCCTTGAGTTTCTCCCCGATGAGAAGCCGCTCGATGGAGTCATCATCAATACCCTTGCCAAGCCACTTGCCACAGTGGAAGTTATACGTCGCCCCTTATTTTACTATAAGTTGGTTATTATGAGTATTTCACATTTTATTTTAAAATAAATAACTCAAATAAGGAAGATCTCACTTCTGGTAAATAGTAGGTAAACTCAACTAGATAATTACTTATTTAATACTCTTAATAGCATATTGTATTTTAAATTCAGGTGTTTAGTTTGATTATGCTCATGGTGTTTGTTTAAGCTATTAAACAAACCACAAGTGTGAAATTGAGAAAAAACACCGACTAAAATGCCAATGAAATGGAAGTACCTCTTGGACTGATTAAAAACACTAAACTACCTATACAATACATACTTGGACAAGAATTTCGTAAGTTAATCCAAATCAAACATATCATTTCTTCAAATCAATATTGTGTCAAACTACAAAGCTGTATTTACGCCTTCACTGATAAGCATGATTTGAAGGGAACAGAGAGAAAGAGAGTGTTCTTAATAGCGTTTAATAATGTATGATCTACAAGAGAGATAAGAATGAGAGCTGTCCCAAAGCTATCACTGAAAAAAAAAAAAGGAAAATTATCTCCCCTTACCACCCACTTTCTTACTTCTGCTTCACACTTTCTCTCACCTTCTTTGAACGTCTTCACTAAAAGAACATCACTAATCCGTCGAAAATACAAATCTATTGTTCTTTAATTTTTATTCAACATGGACAGACGAATAATTAATTTATTTCACCGGTTATTAAATAATTAAAAAGGAAAAAAAAAGAAACCTGCAAAGAAAAGAAAATTATTCACTTCAAAAATTTTAATTTTGCCTATCAATAATTTTGAACTTTCGCAGAACATTTGAAATTTGCGTTTAAAATGAAATCGATTGGAATGCATTTTCAAGTGGGAAACTTCTCTTTTCGGACTACTCAATCAGTGAGTCAGATCCTAAAACATGTAACTCCTTAATTCCCTACTGGTATATTGATTTAGGATTCGACTCATTCTCTGAGTAGTCCACTAAAAAGAGTACCTTCTTTTTTACTCTATTCACATATCTAGTTGAAAGTTGGAAGTCCTAAATTATATTGGTTCTTTATATTTTTAAATATTCCATTTTTCCTATTAAATTTGTATTTTCTTTTATATGAGTTTATTATTTAGATTTAAATTATATAAAGGCTATTGAAGTTTCCATTTTTTAATTAAAATACTATCAACAAAATGTGTTACCCTTGTGATTGAATTGTGCTTCATAGTTTGTTTATAATTAAGTAAAACTTTGGAGTGTGAATTTTTTACATCTTCGAGTGTCCCTTCGTGTGAAACTTGAAACTTTGATGAAAAGTCTTTTCAACTCTCCATCCATGAATTAGGAAATTTTGAATCTTTCTTCAAAAGTTGTCTAAATTTCTGTGGGCTACATTTTTACTTTCTTTTTCAAGTTTTGTTTACACCTGAGTTTTTTTTATTTCATTTTTATTATTATTATTTTTTTTTTAGGGCAGATCGTGAATGGAACGTAAAATATTATTATTATAACGTGCTATGACAATAAATAGAAAACTTTGCACCCACGTTGAACCAGGCATCATTTACGCATACCTGTCCTGCAGTCCTGTCCAAAATATTCCCTTTCCAGCCTTTATAGGCCGGTTTTCGGCGCGAACGACAGGTTTTAATTTCAACGCTGTCAAAGGGCCTAATTAAAAAAAAAAAATGCTTAAGTGACAACGTAAAAAAAGTACCTATCACTTTTACTGTGGTTGATACCTATTTAACATGGTACCTGTATTATTTTCTGTGCTTGGACCACAGGACCCCTAATTTTTGCGTAAGTGGTGCCAGAATAAGGTTTTAAATTTACGTTCGTCCTTTTGAATTAATTTTCATTCGTTTCAATCACTCTAAACTAAGTCCGCAGGTACCTGTCCCTATTTTTTACGCTTTGTTTTTCTCCTCATGAAGTCTGATGTGAAGTAGATACTAGATACAGTTGTTAGTTTTGTAGCACATTCTATAGAGAATTATCCCTGCTTGACGTAAAAGTGGACACATATAATGGGTTAATTTAATTCACATTTTAACGAATTTAACATTTTAAAGGGTTAAAGGTTCCGTTTCCGAAAGGAAAATCAGGGGACCCTAAAAAAGATATTTCCAACCATTTCCCGATTTCGAAAATTTGGACCGATTGCAATACTTTCTCTTTACTAGTATAGCTTCGTTATACTGTAGTAACAGAAAGAAATACATACTCGATTTCGGCCCGAAGTTTATCTATGTCCTTTCTACCATTCCCCCCTTCCCTACGAAATTATTTTTATATATTCTGTATTTATATAGATTTATATCTATTTTAATAATTATATATCTACATATTTATTTATATCCTATAACCAGAACAATCCCTTTTAAGAGTGCGTTTGGTGTCTATCTACTACAATTATGTATTTATCCAATAATATAAAAAAATAGAAAATACAACAAATATTGCACCACAAACTTAACAATTTAACAAAAGAATTAACTCAGAAAAGTGTTGAAAAAAATATCTACTCATCTAATGTGTAAAAATCGTTAGAAATAAATAAAGAATTCAACTAAGTTACAGTTACAACTAACAAGGTTTTCTTCCACTTGTAGTACGTTCTGCGAAGAATTATATGATTTAGGTTTATATTTAAATCTTGGTAACATTATATTGGTAACGCGGTTTCTTCACATTCTGCTTTGGGGGTTATTAAAATCTTTGCCTCCACAAAATTCTTCAAATGTTCTTGCCCCGGGCGAGAATCGAACCCGCGGCCTAGCGCTTACAAGGCAGACGCACTACCAACTAAGCTAACTAGGCTGGCTACACTGAAAGCTAAAATTGTCAAAATTCTTCAAATGTTCTTCATTGAAGTCCAAGTGCATCACGATGAGACAAATGTGTAAACAAAATGTTCATCTTCATTTGAAACTTGAATCTTCTGGAACTCGATTTTGAATCTTGGATACTGATACAAAAATTGTCAAAGAAGAAAAAAGTACAAAGCCAAAAAATTAAATCATCACCAACATATTTTAAAAATTTATTAGACAAGGCAGATTGTAAGTTTTTGATAAAACCTTGGACATAGGTGTATGTAGGTATCTTATTCAGAATTTAGATAGTACATTTTTGTGTGTATACTTATGAAGGTAAGGCAAGTTACAGAAAAAAGAAGTAAAAAGCTGTTCTTTACATGGCTGTATAGGTATGTATGCAGTTAAATTTAAATATTAGAACATCCAAGACAAAAATACAAAAAAAAAATCTAATACAAATTCGACTAGTCGTAGAGATGAGAAATCACTACTTTCAAAGAACTTTTCTGGTGGGAAAGATCTTACAAATTGGCCTTTGATTACAAATTGGGTTTATGTATGACAACTATGACATGTTAAAAGAAAGCATTTATCAACCTGTCTTATACCGAGCTAACAATACTCTTCAAATACAAGGAGATTAGAAGTTAGAAATAAAATGTGCAATTTTTTTATGAATTTTTAGCACACTTCATTTTTGAATCCTCCACAGCTTAAGCCTTTACACAACGGAAACATGTTGCGAATGTTGAGAGACTTTAAAGAATAAATCTAGTACACACTAAAAGGTAAGATAAGAAATCACTACTTTCAAAGAACTTTTCTGGTGGGAAAGATCTTACAAATTGGCCTTTGATTACAAATTGGGTTTATGTATGACATGTTAAAAGAAAGCATTTATCAACCTGTCTTATAATGAGCTAACAATACTCTTCAAATACAAGATTAGAAGTTAGAAATAAAATGTGCAATTTTTTTTTTTATGAATTTTCAGCACACTTTATTTCTGAATCCTCCACAGCTTAAGCCTTTGCACAACGGAAACATAATTATGTTGCGAATGTTGAGAGACTTTAAAGAATAAATCTAGTACACACTAAAAGGTAAAAAAAATGTTTCAGAAACAAGTTTGGAGAGTAAAAAAAAGTTGCCGGATTGTTGCAAAAACATTTCTGGATTGTTGAGAAACAATGTTTCTGATGAAAATGTTGCTGGTGTGCACTAGGCATACTTGGAAGTCTAAAGCTCAACTGAAAAAAAGTTGCCGGATTGTTGCAAAAACATTTCTGGATTGTTGAGAAACACTGTTTCTGATGAAAATGTTGCTGGTGTGCACTAGGCTTACTTGGAAGTCTAAAGCTCAACTTGTTTTCTCATCCGAGGCAGTTTCTATTTCTTCATGCTGAGACGTCAAACTGGAGGGACTATCTATTAAATTGGCGGTAGATTTGGTTCTCCGGTAATCATGTTTACTTTGTTTGGCAGTCGCCCGTTTAGTTTCGTGTTTGATGATTAGTTCACTCGTCAAATATTCTTCGCGCTTGATTTGATCTTTTAATTCGCTCGGAATATCTGGTATCAGCCATTGTAGAATGATCATACCAAACGATACAACGTTCTGAAACACCACAATGAAACCAAGACGAGCTGCCAGTAGTTTCCAGTAGTACCAGCTCCTTTTATATTTCAGGTGATTCGGTTCAAACCAAGGTGGGTTGCGATAGTTATGATAGCGACACATTGTTACGTTGATGGACGGATACAAAGGTCGCGCGGATTCTTGAAAATCACTCGTGTTGAAATAAGACAGTGTGTCGTTCAAGAAGCCCTCATCTGTGAAATTCTTACTCCCTAGAAACTTGTACATGATGCGAGGTATGAAATTTGACGTAAAAGCAATGAGGACTGCGTTTGAAATGACGGCCAACTTGGCGACGACATCCAACACTCGAAACCAGATTCCTATATTGGTCGCCCTGTGAGGTACAGGTCGTCGGTAGTACTTCAGGAACTTCTGGGCATCTAAACGTGTTTCAAAAATGTTATTGATGAGAGCAAACAGAGGTGCTAAGGGGAAGGCGGATACAAATAAGACGACAAAGCCGTATTGCAAAACCATTTCTAAATATTCAGGATACAAGCCTCGTGTTCCCCAGTCAAGAAGTTTGAAGTCTTCTAACCATTGTTTAGCTCTCGGATCAGTAAAAAAAGTTGCCGGATTGTTGCAAAAACATTTCTGGATTGTTGAGAAACACTGTTTCTGATGAAAATGTTGCTGGTGTGCACTAGGCATACTTGGAAGTCTAAAGCTCAACTGGTTTTCTCATCCAAGGCAGTTTCTATTTCTTCATGCTGAGACGTCAAACTGGAGGGACTATCTATTAAATTGGCGGTAGATTTGGTTCTCCGGTAATCATGTTTACTTTGTTTGGCAGTCGCCCGTTTAGTTTCGTGTTTGATGATTAGTTCACTCGTCAAATATTCTTCGCGCTTGATTTGATCTTTTAATTCGCTCGGAATATCTGGTATCAGCCATTGTAGAATGATCATACCAAACGATACAACGTTCTGAAACACCACAATGAAACCAAGACGAGCTGCCAGTAGTTTCCAGTAGTACCAGCTCCTTTTATATTTCAGGTGATTCGGTTCAAACCAAGGTGGGTTGCGATAGTTATGATAGCGACACATTGTTACGTTGATGGACGGATACAAAGGTCGCGCGGATTCTTGAAAATCACTCGTGTTGAAATAAGACAGTGTGTCGTTCAAGAAGCCCTCATCTGTGAAATTCTTACTCCCTAGAAACTTGTACATGATGCGAGGTATGAAATTTGACGTAAAAGCAATGAGGACTGCGTTTGAAATGACGGCCAACTTGGCGACGACATCCAACACTCGAAACCAGATTCCTATATTGGTCGCCCTGTGAGGTACAGGTCGTCGGTAGTACTTCAGGAACTTCTGGGCATCTAAACGTGTTTCAAAAATGTTATTGATGAGAGCAAACAGAGGTGCTAAGGGGAAGGCGGATACAAATAAGACGACAAAGCCGTATTGCAAAACCATTTCTAAATATCTTGTCAAAGTTCTGCATGGAATCCCTATTGTTCAACCACTCCTCCTTGTCTTGTGTATTCTGGATGATGAACTTCTCAAAGTTGGCGAACAAATGTACCATCCGCCTCAGGAACATCTCTCGAATAGCAATGTTAAACTTGATCTCCTTGCAGTAATATTCCTTCTCTGAGAGATTCGCATCAAACCGATCTTCTATCGAGTTGAAAGAGCTGAGACCATCATCCAAGTCTGAACTCTCCAACGCGTTCAAGCTGGTTCTTGACTTGGAAATGAACTTGTCTCCGCCACTCGTGTTGAGTGTGAACGACTCCTGATAGTTGCCCTTGGAGATAGAGCTGTCTGGTGTCATGAGAATGCCACGCTCAATGTAAAGTCGCCTCAGTGTGTCTGAACTACTCAGTAGTGAGTCACTCTCAGTATCCTCATCCAACTCATTAGACCAGCTATGTTTCCTAGCGCGTGGTAGGACACCTGTACAACTGGAACTCATGAGATCTGAGGGCGCCTTGTACGTGTGTCTGAACTACTCAGTAGTGAGTCACTCTCAGTATCCTCATCCAACTCATTAGACCAGCTATGTTTCCTAGCGCGTGGTAGGACGCCTGTACAACTGGAACTCATGAGGTCTGAGGGCGCCTTGTATAAACAGTGGGCCGCCGATAGAATCCAGTGGGGAGTGATGAGAGAGCCCGTGCATATGCGAACCTGGTGAGGGTAAAGAGAACCAGCATAAAATTGCGTCAAAAGTTTTTCGTAGCGAGCGGGCTGGCATATATTCGTTCTTCTTTTTTATGGGTTTCAGGTCACTGTATAACTTAATAACTACAAAGGTTTTTAGTGACGGCAGCTTTACCCTCCATTCGATGATTACCCACCAGCTTTATCACGTTAACCTCAACCAGCCTGAGAAGGGCCTGGAGCTCGCAATTGCTCAAACAGTAACCCATCCGAACACCAACGGTGAACTTCAGTGGTCTATCGGGCACTGGTGCATTCATTCCAAGTTTTATCGCAGCTAACTTCCCTAGTCCTCAAAAAACAAGATAACTGAGTTAGCTTCAACCCCGATTGGGATGGTTCATCTACATTCACCTGGTGAGGGTAAAGAGAACCAGCATTTAATTGCGTCAAAAGTCTTTCGTAGCGGGCGGGCTGGCATATATTCGTTCTTCTTTTTTGTGGGTTTCACGTCACTGTATAACTTAATGACTACAAAGGTTTTTAGTGACGGCAGCTTTACCCTCCATTCAATGATAACTTGATAACACCAGGTTTATCCCATTAACCTCACCCAGTCTGAGAAGGGCCTGGAGCACGCGATTGCTCAAATGGTCATCCGTCCCCATACCAACGTTGTTGTAATTATTCAGAAGCCACGGCAATGAAAAAGAAAGTTTCTTTTTGCGTTTAACCTAACCCTATAATAACACTGGTCACTGATGTTCATTGTGACAGCTCCTCTTTGTAGCCATTGACGTGACTTCTGAACAAGTAACCCAATCAGGCTGTCTGGGTGTAGGTATTTTTACCGCGAACCTTGCCCAAATTTTCACCGATAAAGTTGGGTCCGGTGGCGCCGGTGGCTGACTTCATCAAATCAATCGCATCCGGTTGGAACGTCAACAGGAAAACCGCAAACGGGAACACATTAGGGGACAAGACCTCTGCTCCACCGTACATGATCGAATCTGCAAATGTTTATTTTCAGGTGACCGAATCTTCAAATGTTGATTTTCGGATGATCGATTTTTCAAATGTTGATTTTCGGTTCACGGTTCTGTTTCTGGTTTTCAATCTTTTTACAGCGGTCCTGGGTCTTTGAAAGCGAGTTCTCCAAATTTATAGACCACTCCAATGACGAGTTTTTCCAACTTTGTTCAAATGTTGATTTTCGGATGATCGATTTTTCAAATGTTGATTTTCGGTTCACGGTTCTGTTTCTGGTTTTCAATCTTTTTACAGCGTTCCTGGGTCTTTGAAAGAGAGTTCTCCAAATTTATAGACCACTCCAATGACGAGTTTTTCCAACTTTACTTGGAAATTGGAAAGTCAACACCCCATTCTCTCAAGCTCCAACTATCCAGTATCCACTCGTTTTTGTTGCAAACATTTTGGCGATCCTCAAGGGTACAAAATTTGGGCACAGGAAGAGTTTTTCAAGTTCATCAGGTACAAATTTCGGTCGTCACCCAGACCAGAATGAAATCCAAAGGCTCTTCCTCTTCAGTCTTGCCGGATCCCAGGTCGATGCTGATTGAAGTCTCATGTTTAGGAGATTCAGTAGGTCCTGTATGATTGTGGTCTACTTCAGCAGTGCCATCGTGACTATGGACATCGAAGAATATGTCATCTTCTTCGTCTGTCCCCGAAGCTTTTAAATATTTCCTATCAGTCTCCATAATGTTGAATGCGAACAAAAACTGTCCAACAAAATGTCATGAAATTTCACTATGCCAATTATTTCGTTTTTGTCGCAAACATTTTGGCGATCCTCAAGGGTACAAAATTTGGGCACAGGAAGAGTTTTTCAAGTTCATCAGGTACAAATTTTGGTCGTCACAAGATAACCTAAGATAAGTGTGTTGTGTGTAATTTATAGTCTGTAGACGAAAATATGTTACCGAAAATTTAGAAGCTCACCACGTTATTTTTTACGCAAAATTTGGTCTCGCTTAGCGCAGCGAGATAGAAGAGGAGGGTTGGAATTTTGATGTCGGAGTGTTTTCCTGGCTGTGAAAGCGGGGCCAAGAGTGATTTTAAATTTCCGTTGATATTCCACGAAAACGAGCATCAGGCAAAATTGAATTTTTGATTTGTGGTGTATTTCGTTCTGGGAATGGCTGACTTTCTCCTATCCTGTCTCTTGGGGGAAAAAATATATTTGTGATGGTGTGTTTCAGGACTTTCAGGCGGTAATTCACCAATTTAGTTCGGACACCTATTATAAAACAGTTCTTGGGACAATCGTGGCTAAAGCCAGGTATACACACTCGGGACCCTGCCAGTGGGCTAAGCCCTAAACTACGTCTTTCATAATCATTTGTTAATTTGTACGTACATATGTATCATTAAATTAAATAAACATTAAATAAATCAGTACCTAGATAAAAAATGTATATGTTTTTCTTCCCCAGAATACATATTTCAAAGAACAAAATCTCGTAATAACGTTCACGAGACAGTCAAGAACATCGAAATTATTTTTAGAATGCATGCAGATTCTTTCTTTTCATTATGTGCTGGTAATAAACTTATCTGAAAACGCCTCCGGCGTTAACCTCGCCTTGTGGTCACCTTCCACTCAAGAGTCCCTTATTAAATATCCAAAGAAGGGAAACCACTTAACAACGGGCAAATATTCGCAAGAAACACAAAACAAAAATATTACCATAATACATACACACAAAAATAAAATCTAGTTAGATACCTACTTAATACAATCTGAGGGACATACTACGGGATGGGTATGCTACGACACGGACCACAATACATGTACGAGTAGCATAAAAAAAAAAAGAAAAAAACATCAGGCCTGATTTTCAAAGTACTTAATATGTAATTACTTGTAGGTAGGTTTGTAATAAAGTCTACACTGGGGTCACAATAATATTAAGACATGAATATAAAATTTGTAAATATGTGCGTTCATTTGCTCATTTTAGGAGCTGAGCATTAAATAACTTTACTAAGTAATCACTCAAATACAAAGAACTCTACCTAAATACAAAAGAAAAAAAAAACTTGATTTCACTCACGTCACTATGAATTTGGGTTGAAATGCAAAATGACGTGACACCGAAAAAAGTACTTGGTACATGAAATCACAATTTACATTTTCCATCAATAGAACATGATTGTGTTCGGGTCATCTTTGGCTCTTTTCATCAAAAGTAAATGCTCAAAAGTAAATCTTTGGCTCTTTTCGTCAAAAGTAAATGCTCTCACACTTCTCAAGGCTAAAACCAGACTGAAGCGGAGAGCATAGCACAAAAAGTAGGTAGAGGGAAGTCACGATGGAAGTAATGCATTGACAGCAAAAAGCTCTATGCAGTTAACAAAGTTGTCTTAGCCAGGATGGTTGCCAAAATTCGGAACGAATAGGCACTACAAGAAAAAGCTCCTTGCTCCACTCTGTTTTTACCCCAAGTCCAAATGAATTCTCATTCTTAAGTAAGTCAGATAGTCAGAGCACTAATACTCACTCTAAGTCCTGTGACTCATAATCTTGTTATAATTAATCCCATGTGTTAAGCTATTCTCTAGGTTGAACTGGTACGCGCTCAGATTATGCAGCATGTTGAGGATCAGATCCAAGTGGTAGGAATTCTTAAAGAAGCATTTCTCCTCGTACATATCCTGAACACTCGCACTCGGTGTGACCACGCACGTGAGAATGTGATAGAGCATGCAATCTTTGAGGGAGAGCAGAATGAACAGCTGGAATCGTCCGTCTCGGCCGAGACTGTTGAGATTGTCGTTCTCCTCAATGATCTGAATCAGATTCACGAAGTACTTCTTCGTTTCTGACTTGTGTAGTTTGCTCTCGAACAGCTGACTTGTGCGTGACTGGTGCTCGCTTGGTTCTTCGTCCGCGAGTTTCTCGTATAAGTCGACAATCGTATTGTCGTCCCGCGTGAGATCTTCGTAGCTTTGCGACGTTCGCTTCTCGGACCGAATTTCCTGGTAGATTTTGATGAACAGGTCCCAGATATTGAGATTGCGTGAGAAGAGACGCGAGGATTTAAACCCGTACAGGAAGATCTGCTCCATGCAGTAGACAAGACCAGACTCCCCTAGTAGGAGAACTGTTAGGGAGTGCTGCGGACTGTCCTTGTAACTACGGTGGAAGTATTTGAGGATGTTGTTGATGCACTCCCCCAGCAAAGTCTCTATGTCTTCGATGAGTTCTATTTTCCGCGTTGGTTGAACGCTAGGGCTGCGTAGACGCGGCGTCTTGGGTGTGGAGGGACATTCGTCACCACCTGCCTTCTCCTTGAGTTTCTCCCCGATGAGAAGCCGCTCGATGGAGTCATCATCAATACCCTTGCCAAGCCACTTGCCACAGTGGAAGTTATACGTCGCCCCGGTGATCTCATTACGAACCAGAATGTTGTCAATGAGCCACTTGGAATTCAGACCAGTGTTGTCATGTCCAATACGCAGGGTTGTCAGTTGTCCCACGTTCTTGCTGTGATAGATAAACTCCAGTGTATTGCGAGGGATGGGAATCTTCTTGGTCTCTCCCAGATTGCCTGCGATGGAAATCCAACAGTTGGCCGAGGTGAAGTTACTCGATCGTTTGGAAGGAACAATGAGGACCCTGTATGTCATGTTGGTATTTACAAATGTGTTAGTGAAGCAGTTATAGTCCACGGCATTCAACGTGAGGAGATGATACAGGAATTGTTCCCGCTCCTCCTCACAGCGCAGGAACGCGTATCTCTTATACAGGAGCTTGAGTACAGGACCATTGGACAGAAGAGTTTTGAAATGTTTGGATAGAAGTTTACGCTCAAGGGAGAGTCGAACCCAGGCCCTCGCGAAACCGATGGGTGTCTTGATTTCCGTCATGGACTGAATGTTCTTCACATCGTAAGATAGATCTGTAGGGAGGGGAGGTAGCTGTGGGGAGTCATCATCAAAACTATCATTAAGTACTCTGGTCTCGCTATGTGAACGAGACTCTGAGCTTCGTCTCATCATGCGACGAGAGTTCCTTTCCATGTGAGCAGATCGGTCAGGGGATTTGGTTTTGTTTCGTTCCAGTGATGACGTCATGGCTTTGTACATAGAGCTGGTGATACTCCGGTCCGGTGTTTTCTCATACAGGGAGGATGTCATGAGTTTATCTGAGCTAGGCGTGTGAGATCGTTCCGTGAAAGATGACGTCATGATATGATCTCGTCTCGGGAGGGGCGGTTTCTCATAGCAAGGCGATCTGGCCACCTTGTCACTTTGGTTCACTCTGTCGGGAGATCGCGCGGCCATCGCCTTCAGTTTCCGATCCATCTTAGGACTACGGCCCAGGACAGTGACCACAGAGTTGGCTATTGTGTTTGTACTGGTGGCGCTTTGTACTTCTAGCTCCATGTAAATACACAGATGACTCCACAAGGCGGACTTGCCCTGCTTATGCTGCAACCCGTGAGACCAGATCTTCTCCAATATATCACACAGACCTGCTATCAGCGTGTTCTCTTCAACCAGAGAGTTCTCATTGGAATCTTCCTTATGTCCTAACTCCAGCGCTTCATTTCCTAACTTCTCCACCAACATTTTCTTCGTCCGACTCTTACAGTCTTTGAGTAATTTCTCTACAAAGTTCCAGTTGGTCTGAGGGATGATCGAGTTGTCTTGAGAGATCTTACGTTCTGCGTGTGCGATAGAGAGACGTACATTGGAGTATTTGGATCCCAACGGATTGGCTTCGTTGGAGAATGGTTTCTTATAGAGAGAAATGTCATCTGTCAAGTACTTGTCCGTCTTTTTCAAACTCCAACTGGAGGTGCTCAGTGAAGAGTTCTTGGTTCGATTTGAAGATTCTTGTCCTAATGCGACCAGATCGAGAGAAGGAAATGTTCCCTTTGAGCTTTTCGGGACATAGTTGGACAGTATTTCTCGAGGTTTACCCAACTCTCTGTTGACTTTAGCCAGGCGTTTCTCTAGAAGCAACTGATAGTCTGATATGAGACTAATCATTTCATGTGAGGTACTTGAGAAGTAGCCCTCGGTCTGATGGACCTTGTTGTATTTCTTGATCCTACTCTCAAACAAATTCAAATGCGTGTCCACCTCTCCCCACGAGCTGGCGATCTTGTTGTCAATGAAGCTAGCGAACATTTGAGTTTCTAGAAACAAGGACAGGAAAGGGATGGCGTATTTACTTTGGTCCGACAGGAAACTTGTCTTGTCAAAGTTCTGCATGGAATCCCTATTGTTCAACCACTCCTCCTTGTCTTGTGTATTCTGGATGATGAACTTCTCAAAGTTGGCGAACAAATGTACCATCCGCCTCAGGAACATCTCTCGAATAGCAATGTTAAACTTGATCTCCTTGCAGTAATATTCCTTCTCTGAGAGATTCGCATCAAACCGATCTTCTATCGAGTTGAAAGAGCTGAGACCATCATCCAAGTCTGAACTCTCCAACGCGTTCAAGCTGGTTCTTGACTTGGAAATGAACTTGTCTCCGCCACTCGTGTTGAGTGTGAACGACTCCTGATAGTTGCCCTTGGAGATAGAGCTGTCTGGTGTCATGAGAATGCCACGCTCAATGTAAAGTCGCCTCAGTGTGTCTGAACTACTCAGTAGTGAGTCACTCTCAGTATCCTCATCCAACTCATTAGACCAGCTATGTTTCCTAGCGCGTGGTAGGACGCCTGTACAACTGGAACTCATGAGGTCTGAGGGCGCCTTGTATTTGAGACAAGCATCTGCATAGCTCGGGATGTGCACATTGTATTTGTTGAGCAGATGATACACTTCACTCATGATCTCACTCTTCTGCGGAATGCTTGGGAAATCTTCAGGAAACTGTACAGTCTTTGTATCCAGATCCACAAAACACAGACTGAACTCACTAGGGATATTGACTTTGGATTCTTTGCTGTGAAGTCCCATGATGTAGGGGACAGGAGCATCTAGGAAATGATACATGGAGGAGGGAAGGATAGGAACATACACATGGGGCCACTTGAATGGGAATAGAAGACAGCAGAGAGATTCTGCAACGAGCATGAGCTTCTGATAGTCTGATGAACAGATGAGTATTTGTTTTTCTAGAAGAACACAAGTGAAGAGCTGAATAAACACATCCACCCCCATGAGCATAAACACCTGACGAATTGGAAAGTCAAAGTGTGGCAGTTCATGCTCCATGCCTGGTGACACAAGATAGGTAGTAATGTCAGGATAACATGTGAAGCTAAGACTAGACCAAAAATGTTTCAGAAACAAGTTTGGAGAGTAAAAAAAAGTTGCCGGATTGTTGCAAAAACATTTCTGGATTGTTGAGAAACAATGTTTCTGATGAAAATGTTGCTGGTGTGCACTAGGCATACTTGGAAGTCTAAAGCTCAACTGGTTTTCTCATCCGAGGCAGTTTCTATTTCTTCATGCTGAGACGTCAAACTGGAGGGACTATCTATTAAATTGGCGGTAGATTTGGTTCTCCGGTAATCATGTTTACTTTGTTTGGCAGTCGCCCGTTTAGTTTCGTGTTTGATGATTAGTTCACTCGTCAAATATTCTTCGCGCTTGATTTGATCTTTTAATTCGCTCGGAATATCTGGTATCAGCCATTGTAGAATGATCATACCAAACGATACAACGTTCTGAAACACCACAATGAAACCAAGACGAGCTGCCAGTAGTTTCCAGTAGTACCAGCTCCTTTTATATTTCAGGTGATTCGGTTCAAACCAAGGTGGGTTGCGATAGTTATGATAGCGACACATTGTTACGTTGATGGACGGATACAAAGGTCGCGCGGATTCTTGAAAATCACTCGTGTTGAAATAAGACAGTGTGTCGTTCAAGAAGCCCTCATCTGTGAAATTCTTACTCCCTAGAAACTTGTACATGATGCGAGGTATGAAATTTGACGTAAAAGCAATGAGGACTGCGTTTGAAATGACGGCCAACTTGGCGACGACATCCAACACTCGAAACCAGATTCCTATATTGGTCGCCCTGTGAGGTACAGGTCGTCGGTAGTACTTCAGGAACTTCTGGGCATCTAAACGTGTTTCAAAAATGTTATTGATGAGAGCAAACAGAGGTGCTAAGGGGAAGGCGGATACAAATAAGACGACAAAGCCGTATTGCAAAACCATTTCTAAATATTCAGGATACAAGCCTCGTGTTCCCCAGTCAAGAAGTTTGAAGTCTTCTAACCATTGTTTAGCTCTCGGATCAGTAGTTGTTGTTGACTTGGACGTTAGAGATGAATTCCTAATCAGTTCATCTGAGATAACAGAGGCTGTCTTCTTCAATGTTTTCTTCATTGAGTTCTGTGCTTTATCTTTGAGACTGGAAATCATGGCGAGGTTTCGGTTTTTCTCGCCATGTTCAGGAGAGCTATTGCCTTCACTTTTATTCATTGGTTTCAATTCAATGGCGGTTTCTTTGTTGAGCAATCTATTGGTATCATTGATTAGTTTGTCACTCTTTTTGGTAGCGTTGTCATTCCTTTGGTTTGTCTCAAGTTCAGTTTCTCCATTGTCACGAAGGTTGATGAGATCTGCATTCTTCTGAGTTTCTGACAGATCATCACTAAGTCCAGTAGTGATCATGAACACGTTGTAAAGTTTCCAGAAGTATGGAATGAACATTT
>NW_007377945.1:178553-184177 GCF_000475195.1 Diaphorina citri | reverse complement strand
TTGCTTGAGTTAAACCAATACTTTGTTTCCTCGTTACAGATGAATCGGACTTGATGGGCTGGAATAGTCCATCCAATAACTCAACTGCACCAAAGAGTAATGGAAATCTACATGAACCACTGCTACCGACAATCAATGTTCAGAGTCCTTGTACAATAAATAACCCATTTGATGCCATATGTGATAAAATCAACAGTGAGATTCAGAATCCATTTGATGACATTTGCTCGCTTGTTATGATGCAAACTCAGAAACAACCTAAGCGAGAAGAAAATGAAATGAATCTACTGAATATGACAATGATCTGTAACTCGGTAAGACATGAGCTTTGATTATTATTTATTGATGTAGAGGACAGGGCTAGTCCATTCCATTGAGGCCAGTATAAACTCCATTTAAGTTTCAGACTTGGTTGAAATTTTTGGAATTTTTAAAAATCAACCCATCAAATTGCATAATCCAAGAGTTAAACTTGAACTCACTTTGTGGCCCCCGGACTGAAATCAACTCTTCTAGTTAATCAAATTTGGGCAACTAGAAGATAAGCAACATTTCATGAAGGTATAGGATACCTAATGCACTTGGCACTTCTTGGCCAGGGAGTTTTTCTCCATCTTTCAACTTTTAATAATCTCTTTATTTTGAAAAACTTCAGTAACAAATTGCCTTGTTTGTAATTGCCTCAATCTGTTTTCCATTTTTTTCCACAGAAGGAAGATCTGCAAAACAAAAGCCCAAACACTTCTACACTGAGTGAAAATGATATTCTGAATGTTTCATCTCTCGATGACAATCTTCTCAACATTAGTAAAGAAGAGAACATGATTGAAGAAATGGGACTTATGAATATTAACGGAGAAAAGAAGATGGATAATAATAATTTTCTCAGTCAGTCTCAATGTGATTATAGTCAGGCCAAGTAAGTATATCTTGATAATTTTAATTGTTTTAATACAAACTGTATTTCTACAAGGTGACTCAGCATTACCTGACAGTTTTTAAAATGATGCTACACGTTCAATTTTCAAGATAAAAGAGTGATACTTATTTTAAATATCACTCTTTTATATATATAACAAAAAAAAATAATAATAAATAAATAAATGAAAGATAACAAAATAAGGTTTACTTTTTGGAGCATTTTGTTTGTGATGGTGATCTGGTGTGGAAGACAATGCTAGCCGAAAAATCGCCCTCATTTTGAAAACACTCAAAATTCGACATACTGTCTCTAGCACTTCCTGGACTATAGCACGAATTTATCAATGAAAAGTACCAGTGAACTCATCCAGAATCCTTGTCTTGTAAATATAGATCTTGTTTTTAACGTATTTCCATATAAAAAAAAGGTAGCACGAGCTAGGATCAGTTGAGGAGGGAGGAAAATCAAGATGGGTGCAAAACTTCCTCTGAGCATTAGTCAAAAATTCACTACTCTTAAGAAATGCCACCACTGCGAAAGCTCGATGTTACGGGGTCCACGTTTACATTGTAACAAAACCTTATTTTGTTTTGAACTCAGTGATGTTCATTTCAACAAGCTATGGCAAGTTATAACAAAGTTATGGGCAAAGCGAATTCGTCAGGTAACGCTGGGTCACCCTGTATTATATCTAGATTTTCCCCACTGTGAAAAGCAGCTCTTTATTTGCAGCTAAATCTGCGCAGTTATCCTCACGAGATTTAGTGCATCTTGAAATAACCAGCAGCAAGGGATGTCTCAAAGAGTCACTCACTCAAACACCAAGACCCACCATAGACATAAGACAATGTTTAGTTCAGTGTTGCATAAATAAAATAAATTTAATAATTTGTCAGGATAGTACAGTTCTTTTCTCATGGTACATTCAGATTTTTTTCCTGTTTAATAATTTTGCATTGTTTTTTTTTAGCACATCCACAACCACACCAACCAGTCCTTGTTTTCAAGAGTTATGTTCAAAGTTAGAGAATTCTTTCAATGAATCTAAATCCATGTACGAGAAAGAGGAAAAGATTCTGACTGCATTCAAACGGAGGAGTGCTGAATTCTTTAGTAAACATGAGAGAGAAGAAGAACAGCAAGCTCAACAGGTGAGAAAGAGTTGGAAAACAGGATTCTTTAATAGATATCAAGAGATTGAGATATTATTATTATTATTATTATTTTTTAAATTAATTTTTAAGTGTTTTAACACTGAAATTAGGTAATTTTCAGTGTTTAAGCAATGGTACAACGCCCAAAAATGAACCCTCACTAGATTAATGAGGGACTGTACTAACTGCCTACTAACCGAAAAAGTCGTAGATATTGAAAAAAAGTTCAGAGTGTCAATCCGTTTATATGAGTCGTACTTTTTTTTTCCCTAAAATCATACCAGGCCATGTCCACACCGGCACGCGTTTGTTCCAAGACCGCTCTGAAACCTCTGGACTCACCCTCAATCCGACTTAGAACCAACAGTAAAGTCCTAGCCACCAATACAAGATCTACCACGGGAGTTAAACCTAGACAGGGTCCAATGAAAGCTGTGGCACCGCTCAAGAGTATGATCAAATCTAGCAACGTACTACCTGGTGAGTTATACAGGGTGTTTTTTTTTTTTCTAGCTGGGGACCTTAAACAGGGAGTAGACCAGCTTGGTCTGACTGGGGGGCTTTGAACAGGGAGGGTGCCAGCCCGAAATTTCCCTTACTGAAGAAATAAAGGTTGAGTGCGAAGGGCATCCACTCGTAAAAAGCAATCACCCTAGGACTGATTGAGAGGCTGACGAACAACGCCGACCCCGTCTGAACACGGGGAAAGGCGAAGGAGAAGATTTAATAAAAAATAATTGATTTAATTTTTCCTTCACAGGTAAATTGGACTTGGGAGAAAGCAAAGGTCAAGCTAAGCCTTCAGCTATGTACAAGAGTTCCTATCATAAGAGTCCCATCAAACAACTAGTTCTCAGAGTAAGTTTTCAATGATCATTATAATAATTTCGAATAAAAAACATATTGATACTTTATCCACTGTCTGTAATGCATAATACTCCGCAAAATCATAAAAAAATTGCTATAAATCCAGGGATTGAACCAGACCTACATGAAGTCATGAGAAAACGGAGTTTGAGTGTTTTTTTTTCCCCCAAGTCATCTTTAATACTAGCTGTGAGTACCTATAAAATTGCTAGCATTTTGTCCTGACACGCAACAAAACACCCGTGAAAAAAAGTCATTCCACATCCTGATTCAAAATGGCGGCCCCTTAAAATATCTTAAATGCCCCCCTTTATTTCTCTTCCAGTCAAAAAGCACCAGTTCAGTACCTCCCCTAGCCTCTTCCACGCCAGAGAAACTCGTCCACCATTCCTTCACCTCCACCTCTCCTATCCACACATCCAACACTATCAAACCTTCCTCATCCTCTCCTCAATCTAATCTGACAGCAGGTGTTAAACCTCGCAAACATATCTTCACTTCTCCACTGAAAACTGGACCTTCCCCACTAAAAACGGGCCCTTCTCCACTTAAATCCACCTCGTCCAATATTGGAGGTGGTATACCGCGCAACCATTCCTTCTCCTCTTCATCTCCACTAAAGACGGGACCATCTCCACTAAAGACGACTAGTGCTAATGTTGAAGGAGCTAAGCAGCGTAGTAGCTCCCTGAGTAGACTGAGACCGCCTAGTGCTGTTGGATCTAAGGTAAGATTTAAGATTGATTTTTTACTTTCCTTATCCTATAGGAAGGAAAGTAATGTATTTCTTTATGTGAGGGCAGCCCTTCTCCTTTTTTTCCGCTTTTTTCCGTGTTCAGACCGAATCGGCGTTTTTCGTCAGACTCTCAATCAGCCCTGGGCTGATATTTGCTTTTGGCTTCAAAAAATTTACGAGTGGATGCCCTCTGTACTCAATCATGGCTATTTCTTTAGCAAGGGAAATTTCAGGCTGGCATCCTCCGATGATTTGATATCTGTAATGATTTGAATACTGGAGGGAAAATATTGAAGAAAAAATAATATAATAATAGACTCTTGAGTGAAAAGTAACCACTAGGTAAGGTTAACACCGGAGACGTTCTCTACCACCTAACCCTTCCCTTCTATTATTACTTATGTGATCAAATTCAATTGCACACAAAATTCCTTCCCTCGACTGGGCTTTGAACTCACACCCTCCTGTTTACCACGCGAGTGTCTTGACCACTACGCCACCGAAGCACCAATGACATATCTGTATTGGTTATCGCGTGACCTTGAACACTATCAACTCCTGATAACCGGTTCTGTAGTTAAAATTCAACTCACTATCAATATTCCTTCTCTATCCTACTCTAGCCAGTGCTAGACCTCGCATCTCTGTCTTTCTCTACACTGCGCATGTAATAATTGTATAGTCTGTGTCATTTAGCTTGGGAATGTGACAAGACTCAAACTATGAGAATCAATCAAATGCTTGTATTATACGTCAAAGGGGGATATTTCTTAGAAATTTCTGTCAATCTCGAATAAATCTGTAGGGGAAAAAGCTGAACTTCAGTGTACCTATAACTGCTAGGTTTTTAGAAATTGGTTTTACACGCCATTCGACGACAAGCTATAACCCATCTCCAGAACCACAACACCTAGTTTACTCATATTAACTTATTAGCCTGACTTTAGCGTTATGACCGCTTTATCTTTAGATAGCTCCATCAGTGTCGAAATTGTCATCCTATACTAGACAGACTATAATCTGTGTTGAGTTTGTCAATGTTAATATGTAGTAGCGGTAACTTTTGAAATGATGGGTTAGGTAGACAGTAAACCACTAAAAATCTGGTGTGAACATCACACGACTTACCTTATCCTACTGAATGATGCTTATTTGGGTGTTCTCCTAACCCAACTTTTACAATATCTCTAACCGTATAGTCGGTATAGTTGAAAACCGCCAAAAAGCGGTCAAAATACCGCCGACCGTAGCACCTATCTCAACTAAACGTTTTGTGTTACATCCTTGTCACATTTGTGAACTACATACCAAATTTCAAGTCTCTAGCTCATACCATTCCCGAGATATTGTTAAATTACACCGAAAACCGCCAAAAAGCGGTAAAATTCCGCCAACCGTTGCACCGATCTTAACCAAACGTTTCGTGTCGCATCCTTGTTACATTTTACAGCTGCATACCAAATTTCAAGTCTCCAGCTCTTACCGTTCTCGAGATGTTTTGTTTACAGACACACACACACACACACACACACACACACACACACGGACCAATGGCTGAAACTTTGGATTTAGGCTCTAGGGACCTCAAAACGTGTTTTGGCACTAAAAACTGACCATCGAAAATTTGACCCGATTACATTACTTTCCTTCCTATAGGATAAGGAAAAGTAAAAAGGAAAAACTACATATAAAGAAAAGAAGGATAAACCGGACTCAAAGAAGACGATAGAGACTGAGAAGGAACTGAACTGAACTGAACGAAAATAACTTTATTTTTAACAAAACAAAAATTACAAAGGTTAGCTCACCCCCAAAGCTTACAAAAACTTCTTGGGGGTGTAGGTGATTCTTCTTCTGTTATTCCTTTGTTTTCTTCAATTGTTCCTTCGATTTACTTCAACAAGCTTTTCTTTGATTTTGATTTTTGCAACTCTTCTATTGTTCT